>NC_089141.1:104035037-104336347 GCF_009819655.1 Sylvia atricapilla | reverse complement strand
CTTTCTCCCAAACCTCACTGCCCTATCTTATCTTATTTAATTTAAATGGGTCATTAATGCACAATATCCAAATAAAACTGTAAATTTTGATCAGGTCGGTATAACGAGCTTTCTGACTATACTGAAATTGATTATCACCCATTATGTAAAATACACATGGTTTTCACAGCTGTGCAGCAATAGAAAAATCTTAGTTTGCATCTAAGCCTAACAGTATTGAACTCTGAACCAGATCATATCAAAACTGTTTGATGTTGGCTGCCAGATGAGAACTGGGTCCCCACTAAAATCCAGAGGGCATTTTGCTGTTCCTTTCCCTGCAGCCAAGATTTCAGCTTGTCACAGACCGCAAATATGAATTCCTTTTGTCTTTGCCTTTTACTTCTCTTACACAAATAAATCTTGCACTCATTCAGATTTATTAGATTTACTCTCAAATCATAGTGGTGTAACTGAGAACAGAATCAGACCCAGCAATATGTTTGCCTTCAAAATAATTAGCTGCATTCTATACAATCTCCTGTTTCTATCCAGCTATATATGCTATCTGGAGAACCTATATACTGAATTTACACAAGCTGTGTAACAAGAGTCCTTTTATAACACAGACTACCCTGATTAGAGAGAGCCTTATAAAGACAGAGCACCACACTTGGATAATTCACGTGCATAGAATCCACATACAGACCCGAAGTTATTGACCAGGCAGAGCAAGTTTTTCTGATCATCACACTGTGCCTTTTTTAAAATAAAGTGCTATTTGCTTATGGCTAAACCTTATATGTGGCTATTGCATGCACAGTTCAGGCTGCGTTGTCAAAAACCAAAACATCTTCACCAAAAATAATGGAGCCTAAGCACTAGGGCAATGACAGTTTTTGTTGGTTTTGGTTTGTTTGTCTGTTTGTTTCCATTTTATTTTGCATTCCAACAGAAGTTTTGTCAAACACAGAGCACGTGAATACACAACGCTTTCCTTCGCTGTTCTCCACACAGAGTTGTTCACAGAGGAGGAATACTAAGGATGAGTGTTTCTAAAGCCACAGACAATTTCTCCACTTATTTCAGTTTTGTGGTTTATCTTTTTTGTTTTTCTTATATTTAGTATTATGACAAAACATTATAAGAAAAGCTTTGTTTAAGCAGTGAGAATATCAAATGGTATTTGTCAATCCCTGAATCATGCTGTTCAAAGTGCTTAAATCTACACTGAAAATAGAAGAACAGAAAAGTACTTCCCATGTGGCTAACAAAAGACCTACCAATTGTCTAAATGTGATTGTGGTCAAATAATTACATCCTACATTTATTCCACATCCCAGTCTATACACCAGGGCATGTAAAGGGGAAAAAAAAAATGCATTGCTTTCAGAGGATCCTGGGGTATTTGGGACTGTTGTGGCTTAAGCCAGAGGGAAATTAAGCAGCACACTGTCACTCACTCAACCCCTCCCCTTCTCCCCCCTCAGCCCAGTGAAAACCAGGACAGGCATCCAGATGAATGAAGGAAAATGCCATCAGTGCCTGACAGGTGTCTGTAAGAGCAAATAAATAACAGTTTTCTTAAAACAAAAGTGCAAAGCTCTCTTAAAATTTTATGTGACCTGGCAGCCTAATTTCCATTTTGTGGAGGTTTGACACATATTCAGAGAAACTATAATAAAGAACAGATTGTAGAAAAGGGCTTGAGCCTAATCTCAGAGAAATAAACATTTTAAGCAAGTAAAAATCAGTGCACACCTCAAAGGTCTATTATCTTCTTATGCAGATACTGAGATTTCTTCACTTTCACAACTGGAGCACAGTCATTTCCTCCCACACTGTCAGTTCTGGATTGCTCCCACAAACATCCCCCAGACCGCAGCTTCTCCACTCTCTTCTCATTAAGAACACTGAAATATTATAAGCTATGATTTTCTTGTTGTGACAATCATGATGAGCAAACCCTACAACATCCATTATATTGGCCGATATCATTCAGCTGCCATAAAAACACCTAAAGCTAATTAATTACATAAATAGACTGTAAGGCCTGTTTGCCAGGACACCAGTTACAATTCTGCCAGGGTAAATCAAAGCCAGGACTCTACGACAGTGTGCTGCAACCAGTAACTCTGCTCCAGCTTTTCTGCTTCTGCCAGCAGGGACTAGCAGAGAGCTTGGCCTGAATATGTTGCAGAGCTGCACCACTCCTCTCTCCTTTCTAAAACCAGAAAGGACTTTCTGTTATTTAAAATATAAGTATGAGCAAGGTGCTTATTTAATTTGTCTCAAAGATGTCTGGATGTAAACACAGTGGTGGGCTTTTATTCTTCCCTGTCAGCCATGGTACATGCATTATTTGCAACTCCTCAAAGATAGAATCATACATAAAAATAAAACTAATTTATTTATTCATTAAAGTGAATAAATTGTTTTTAATACTTCCAGGTCTGATTTAAATATTAATTTTGTATAAATAAAGTTTATTCTGAAAACAATTATATTTCTGGTAATCACGTCATTTTTTTCTGCCTGAGTTCTTACTGAAATCATGTTGAAATTAATAAAGTTTTATTTATTGTTACACGCTAAAACCAAATGAAAGAAGATTTCTTAATCTTGAATATATCATTTTAAAGCAAATACAGTTTTTGGAACATTAAAATACAAGGGACTCTGAAATCCACAGGAAAATAATGTTTTGCTCTTACTTTTTTTTTGAAAATAACACTTTCTATAATACAAAGTGACAAACCATCTACAATACTGTCTTTTTCATTCCCCTTTGGTTTGGAAGTCATCACTGTACATATCAGCAGGACTCTGCACTTTAGTGTCTATTGCCTCACTTGTCTTACTTGCCTGACATTTGCAAATGTTATTTGCAGGATTTTGAAAGTTGAGAAAGAAAAAAAAAATAAGTGCTTAAAAAATTAAATCCACAACCACATTAATACTTTTTCAGGATGTGTTAAAAATAAGGTTGCTTTTATATTTATAAAAGGGATACAACCAACTAATTTTTAAAATAAGAAATAAGGGAAAAAAACCTCAAAAAACCCAAGGAAGCAAAAACCAAACTGGCTATAGTTTCTACACACTCTAGTGACTACTGTGAAGCAACCGATACAGATTGGGTATTTTCTCTTGTTTGACAGGTATCTACTAAAGTTACATGTTAGATGATCAGACTGTAGTGTTACCCCAAATGGGGGTCTTTGTAAGGGCAGGGAAGGAGCAGTGCACATTACGGGAGTAGAAATGAAACTGGAGCTCTCAGTGAGCAGTGGGGTCCTTCTAAGAACAAAAACTCTCCAAAAGAGGTGAGCTGCAGCAGGCATGGCTAGGCAGGCCAACAAAATGGATGGTGCTTCTGATATCAACATAGCTTTGTCCAAGCATTCCCAAGAGAGGTTATAAACAAACAAACAAAAAGTCTAAAACTATACTAATGAAGCAAAAAAGTTTCCTATCTATACAGCAGTCTCTTCATTTAAAAAAAAAAGTAAATATACAAATTCCAATGACATATAAAACAAAGTCAAAAATGTGAATGGGAAGAGACATAGGTAAAACAGGAAGACTGATGCTACAAAGAAATTGCAAAAAACATATGTACAAGACCCTGTTTTTCCTCGTTTGTGATCGATTGTAATGCATGTTTAACAGCAGCAGTCGAGGATGTAGTTCCAGGCACCAGACTGCAGACTCTGCTCCTACTCAAGGGGGTCGACAGCCCCTTGCACATCGGTCACCAGATGACACTCGATATACTGGTCTCCCGTGGCAAGAGGGGCAGTATGGCACTGTTTGTGTGAGCCTCCTCAGGGTTCTGCTCCCTGTTAGTTTTTGTCTGTGGCCGTTGCCCGTTTATGAGTGTCATGGGGATGTTGCAGTAGGTGTGCTGGTTGCCTATTGAGGTAAGAGGCAGGGTGCCGGCGGGAGGTACGTCGTACTCGTAGCTCCGGTAATAGTGTTTCTGGCGCATCTGGGAATGGTATGTGTTATGGAAGGTGGAGCGCAGGTCTGGGTGGGCAGTGGCCAGAGCAGTGGAGGTGGCAGCGGCCATGGAAATTGCGGAGACTGTCTGCAGTTCCCCAAAGGGCCCCTGCTCACTGACATCTAAAACCTGCTCGTTTGTCATGGGTTCAATCCTTTTAAAAGGCATTTCGTACTGTAAACGTTTCCAGAACTTGGAATTCAACTTGTTGCATTTTGGTCCGTGCCATTTAATGACAGTGAGGAGCTTGATGGTGTGTTTTAGGGCCTCAACCTCCTGGTAGTTCATAACTCCCCGTAGTTCACTGCATTCAATCAGTATCACTTTGATTTCTCCCGTGACTAACATATTTCGAAGCCTTGTTTCCAGTTCAAAGATGCTCCAACCTCTTCTTACCACGTAACTTGGAGTCATGACGATGATCAGTCGCTTGCTTTGGTCTACACATCTTGCCACATCTTCAATGTAGGCTACAAAACAAGACAATTGCTCAAAAAAAACAATCTAAGAAAACGGTCCGCTCTCATACACTGGTGAGAAACAACAGAGCAAATCCCTGCTCCAAAATATCTCACTGAAATGTGCAAAAACATAAATTGCAAATGTGCCAGACTGGCCCGGCAGAATATGATCTTGAGCAACCTGCTCTATGTGGACATCCTTGAGCAGGGAGGTTGGAAAAGATGACCTCCAAAGGCCTCTTCCAACCTCAACAATTCTGTGATCCTGCAAAACACGTATTCCCACATGTGCTATGGATTGTGAGCGTTCATGAGCTGTGGCTTTGTATCATCTCTATCGCTATTGGAAAAAATGTGTCCATCATGATTTTTACCATTAAAAAGACAAAATCACCCAGTTAGACAACAGAGCAGCAGCCATGGGCTTCAGGACATCAGTCTCAAACCAACATGATACTCTAAGTTTTTTAGTAGGCTTAGATTCTGTTTTTCTTTCATGCCGCTGCCGCACACATACATAAAAAAGTGTTGTCTCTTGTAAATTAGTGTTTAGTTTTTTGTAGATTTAAAAAATATCCATGAGATTGTTAGATGTTCTATGTTGTGTTTTGCCTTTACCAAGCATCTTTTTTTTTATCTTTCATGAAAGGTATTGAACTTAGTCACTGTCTATATGGTTACATTGAAGTAATGAAGAATATTACAACAACTAACAAAACGTTACTCTACTTATGTTGGAATATGAGAGAGAAAAATGAAAAAGGTCTATTTGTACCAGCTGGAATCAATTTCAGTATTCAGTCTCTGAGAATGATCAAGTACATCCACTACACATCTGTCTACAGTGGACACTGGCAGAATTCACTACTTTTGTCTGGTCTAGAAGTTATTACTCATCCATTGCCTTAGTCCAAAACCAACTTTTTCTTTCCTGTGTGAATTTCTGTAATACTTTGAATCATGGATATCTTTCCAAACAAAATATAAGGAACTGAAAAGAAAGAACTTGGTATTCACTCCTAGAGATGAAGGCTCTGAAATAATCTGAAAAATTTTAGTATCTTTCATTTCCTTTACTTATGTATACCTTGCCTGCACTGTTTTACCTTCAATGAAACAATACAATTACTAAAAAATAATCCTCTTATCTGGGAAATGTACATTAATGTTTGGTGACTTATCTTTACCATTCTCTAAGACATGTGAGAAAAGATGACATTCTAAAGGAGTAGGTAAAGAAATAAGACGAAAACAATCACTGAAATCAGTCATTTTCTGCCTCAAAATTACATGAGAATAAAGATATGACTTACTTCCTGTGGGAATCAAATCTCTGTCTGGTATAAACAACTTGTATCCATAATGCTTTTCCAGCATATCTGGTAGAATCTCAAGAGCAAATCTTTCTTCCTCTCCAGTTTCTTGATTCCACTGGTCAGGATCCACTTTGGTATAAGATAGATATGCATCATAGTCTTTGTTGTCTAAGGAAACAGAAAAATTAAGTTAGTTTATTCCTTATTCTAGCAGTTTTTCCACATACTTCTCCAGGTATTATTTCTGGGAGATTTTTTCAGGAATAGTAAGTGGTTTAGTAAGCTTTCATTTTTAGTAAGCTTTTATTATTTAATAGTAAGCTTTCACCCAGTCTCCAGATATGCATCCATTCAGCTTTCCTGTTTCACCTCGTAGAGATATTCCTTAGTTACACAGATGCAAGGAAGGAGGGCTCCATATTCATAGACAGAAGTCAGTTTATGTAAGAATCTGGATGAAGGAACTCAACTGCAGGTTGACAGACCACGAGCACAAAAGTCCAAAGTCACTGAGAAGAATTTGCATTCTTCTCTAGCATAAAAGGAGAAAGAAGAGGATGGAAATAACTAAGCTAATATGTAAATGTCTCTGCTGCATAGTAGAAGCATTTCAGTCTAACCAGAATTTTACTATAAATGTAGGACCTGGGGCTGAGATGCTCTAAGTGTACATATGGCCTTCCTTGTAAAACTCTTTAGCTCTCCAGACCTTAAAGTATGGCCAAGCTTAAATCTTTCCAGCATCAGCTCCTGATAATGTTGTTTAAGTTTCTTGAATTTGATGCGCTTAAATTTGCAAATTTAATGTTGCATTAATGCACATTTCATTACTTAACAGTGTGTTACTTCACTTCAATGTGAGAAATAACTGTGCCTGTGTTTTAAATGTGCTTGGTGTGCCTACTTGAAAGACTGAATCAAAAGAGCCACCATTAATTTTCATTAGGAGGTCAATAATGCCAAGTGCTCTGGAACTAATTCAGTGGAATAAGAGGTCACGTTTTGACTTTTGTTGTGAAGAAAGCAGAGGAAAATCAATGACAAGAGTAATGAAATGTTAACATCCTTCTAACTCTCTTGACAACATTATGAACAGACTACCCAGAATATCAATTGCTTGTAAAAGAGATCTGATTGAATACTCTAAATACTGTGTGTCATAAGTAATGTTACATTCAGTCAGTGCTGACTTCATTTATTTATTGAGCCACTCCTTTCTTCATTTTACACCTTTTTGTAGTCTGGTAGCATTATTTTGAAAAGCCTGCCAGCTGTGGATGCAAAGAGTATAAATGAACTTAATGAAGCGGTGCTAATCTTGAGCAGTCCTTTCTCCCTTCTGAGGAACCATGTGCACTATGCTCATTAACATTTGCAGATGACAGAACAAATGTGGTTGTATTGTTACTACTTTTAAACTTTCTAAAACCATGAAATGGCCATGTGCTCATTCTGTGCCCTGCACATCTTTTGTGGGATATTATCTATTGGATTGTTATAGCCACAGAAAAAAAACCAAACAAACAAAACAAGAAAAAACAACTAAAACAGTAAAAAAAAGAGGAAACTTAGAAAAAGAGACCTACTGTCTTTTATTGTTCACACTTCCCATGACTTTTGGGATTGTTTATGTAAACATGTCTTTTAATAACAGACAAGAATCTCCTGCCTTTAACAACGCCATAAAATAAGACTGATTGGATCAAGTATAATGTAGAGGGACTTACACAGCAGGCTTTTGTTTTTGCAATAGGACAGTGTTAACCCAGGAAAAGAATTAGCACACTGTGAGGTCAAAAATATATGAGGAAATTATCAGAACTGACAAAGTGCTGGTGCTGCACTGACATATTCTATTGTCACCTCATTAATGGTCATGACCATGGTACATGCTTGGGACCAGTGCTGCTCTGTTCAAAGTCTTTGAGTAAAGATGAGAATGTATAACTTCAAGGGATAAATAAGGAATAATGCACAATTCAAACTGTTTTAAAGGCTGAGTATTGTCGGTTAAGATGGTTTGCACATTCTTACTTGGAGGGGAAATTATTTGTGCTATGACATTGTTTAATTGCATATGCAAATATTGCACTTATGCATTTACAATTACTTACAATTACTTAATTTACAAGTACATTACTTACTTTACTTACTCAAAGTACACATTTTTGATATCATGGAGGCTCCAGCACCTCCACTGACTACAGCTGCATCATCCTGCATTGCAGGAAAAATATCTTTCCCTCCTCACTTTATTAGTATTTGTAGGGCAAAGAATGTTTGGGGTCTAGGGTTTATCTGCAGAGACGTGTTTGGGCATCAGACATGGGGAAGCTCTGGATTAGTTCATCACAATGAGGTCAAATGCAGCTTGTGCTCAAGGTGTGATGCATTCTGTCCACAAATTTTCAGTCAGCATCAAACCACTGGTGCTGCAAGACTCCAGGCAAAACAGGATGTGTTACAAACTGTCTTATCATTTCAACCATTCTATGGGGTTGAAAGTGAGAAGTTTGTGAGCAATGGTCATGGAGCTACACTCAGCCACAAGTTTAGATAGACCTTAGGGGTAAACACTGAGGGTCAAATCTCATCTTCATTAATAATACATGGAAAGAGTACTTCATTTAGAGACCCAGTATTCTAGTCAAAGCACCTGTTGCATCACTGAAATATGCATTCTTTAATACTGCTCATTCCTTTTGGTACTCATTTAAATGCAGAGTACACTATCATACTCCCTGTAACTTTCTACAATGTTAATCCAACAGAAGTGATATAAATTTTTAGGATATGAAGCTGTAAATGCTTCTTGTTATTCCAAGGATGTGCTCAGCAACAGTCACTTAAAGGCTCAAAGTAAGCAAAAAATGAAACCCAGACTCTATATGCATCTACTTTTTCACATGCAAATGGGATCTTTGGGTAAGTAAATTGCTATCAGACATCTAAGAACTCATCTGTATGCATGCTCTCCTAACAGCTACACATGAAGAAATTATAAGCTGGTGCCTACAGAAAGAAAGATAAAACTACAGGGACCAGCAAACAGATTTAACATCAAATTTGCATTATAGATGTATGTGTTTTCTAATGATTTCCATGTTGCACTGCAAGAAGTCAGCAGTTTGGGCCTTTAAGGGTTTATTAGACTTAAACATTGAAGATATTTCTGCTAATGGGGAACAGAAAAGTTATATACATGGGTGAAAAATTTAAGAAACGGAGAAAAGCTTTCTAGACACTCTAATCAGCTATGCTCCAGCCAGTGACAAATTCTGACTGTTAGCTGGCATTACACATTCTAGCACAAAACAGATTAAGAGGTCAACAAGGAGAAATTTCACAATCTTACATTTCATAGTGAGCCTTATTTCAGTGAAGCCCTAAGACCTAGATGGTGGAGTCAGTTCATGTGTCTGCATCCTGAAATCCTCAGAGTGGTTTGCAGTGCCTTCAGAAACATTCAGGAGGCAGCTGACCATGCACAGGGTGCTCCAGAGCTCAGTGTAGCCAGCAGGGCTGGGCAGATTTTCCATTTCCAGATCAACAGGGAACAGGACAGCTGATTCCTTCAGCAGAGTACATGCTCTCCTCTTAAATACTCAGGTACTCATACAGGACTTGAGACCAATGCACTGATTTAACTCAATATTGCAGGATTTCAAGGGGAGCTTTGGAAATAGGAGATTGGATCCCTCCTAGTGCCACAGAGAGCTGGAGTCAAACTGATACAGGAAGATTTTGTCTTAAAAAAACATGCTATCTTCTGGAAGGGTTACAAACAACCCTTCAAAATTTCTCAGAGATTGCAGTTGCTTCAAAATGATGGCATTTCTTAATCTGTATTTGCTTCACTATGTGGGGGGGCACATTTAATGTATACATTGGGATACTGGTTATCCTTAATATAATGAAAAAATGTCATTTAATGCTGAGTTGAATATAATGCTCAAATCCTAGGTAAAGTATTTCAAAATACTTATGTTTTTCCTCACACTATTTACTGCTGCTGATATAACATTTTCTATTATTTTTAAATGTCAAGCCCTTTTAATGTTAATAAAAATTAAGAACTACTCATACAATTTTTTCCATGGCATAATGTTCTTTAAGTGTAGGATTCCTCATGATAGTTCATATTCTTGTGCAAGTGAGTGATGTTGAATTGTATGGTTAGTCTCTTTTAATTCTACTTTACATCTGAAGTTTTTAACCCATAACAATCTCTTAGTTTGGAAACTAAAAATGATCTTGGTAATATTTTATTTTTAAGATAAATATATATCATATATTACACATGTGTTTTAGATGCTATGAATTAGGAAGAGAAGAAAAATTTTCTTTTGAATTAGCATATTTTGTACACAGAAACTAGAAAATCCCATATTCAGTGGAGACATAAATTGAGGTTTTATTGTTTGAATTGCATTTCAGATGTAAATAAATAACATAAACAAGAAGAGTTAAAAGGAACAGTTTTCCAGCAATAAAATTGTAATTAAATACGAGAAAAATCTCTTTTTGTAACCAGTAATGTTTAGAAAGAAGAGAGCCACATTTTTCTAAGGTGATTTTAATAGAATTTGAAATTGATATTCATAGAGCAGGATTTCTTATCGTCACAATTTGCCAATAGCCAATAAGAATATATAAGCGAGTGGCAAGACTGCTATTGCAAACTTATTTTGTGCGTCCCCAGGGAAGATTCAGTAATTGCAAAGCCACTAACTTCAGCAATAATTTCAGTCTGGCTATACCTGCATAGCATAATCATTAACACAAGTGCTTTGGTGGTGCTTAAACCAGTGGTAGAAGTCATATTTGAAAGTTAATAACTAAGTCAGACAGAAACCTGAAGAATCTCAAAACATTGCCATTCCCTGCTGCTTAAGAGTTTCACTGGGATGAAACCCAGGAAGGCACTAAAAATATTTCTTACCTGCTCTTGCCCTGGACAGTTAATAAGATATTATCAGGGCATTCCCATAGGTTCATCCATGAACCCAGCTAGTCTTTTGCAGCTAAATAATAGCAAGGACAAGATCATGATTACATAAAGATTGCCAAGTGCAACAGGAACTACAAGAAGAACCAGTTTCATCCATCTCCTAATTCGGGCATTGATTTGCTTTCCCTCATCAAGAAGCAGAAATTCATATCTCATGAAAGGGCAAACAGCCTGGACAAGGAACAGTAGAGATGTCATCTACCAAATCCAAACAAGATTTCCAGAACTGAGAGAGCTCAGCAGTGGCACATTTAAATCTTATTAGGAGCACTTTGCTTTCTTTCAACAATGTGGTGGGAAGCAAACAAACAAACAAACAAAGCAGCCACTTTCCCTCTTTTAGAACTGAAACTTGGGCCCAAGTTGCCTTCCCTATAATGGAGCTGGACAGAGGCTGTGGCTTCCTTCAATTCACCCAGGTTTCCATTGCAAAGAAAGCTGAGAAGAAGACTGAGGACACCACAATGAGCTCCTGCCCAATATTTTAGAAGCAGCTGATGGAACCTAAAGCCACCAAGGGCCATTGTGAAGGTCATCATTTCAGCTCTTAAACAAAGGTCTCAATTTTTAGCTATCAGTTGCCTACACACTTCCTTTTCTTTTTCTTGAGTCCAAAGCTTGACTTCTTATCAGCATAGAAGTGAGAAAGGACATTCATGCAAATTTCATTAGAAAAAAGTCTACAACAATTTTGGTCAGATTTTGTCTTCAATTACTGCTAGTTTTCTGCCATTTAAAATGTTAAAAATCTACCCAGGAAATGGTAGCAGCAGACACCTGCAAACTGTTTCTACTATAAGCTGTACCATATGGTCTTGCCTCTGAAACTAGAATCTAAAACACAAACACATGTAGAAGTTTTTGACTACTTTTGCCTATCTGACACTGTCCAATGGTTTTTAGCCTGTCATCCACAGACTTCTTGATTTATCCACAATGTTAACTAAAACTGGCACACAGTCATCCACATATGTACCGGAACCTCTCAGATCTTGAAATGGCAAAAAAAAACCCAAAAAATCAAAAAAACAAAAGAGTCAAAAATAGTTGTTTTGGTCTCTTTGAACCTCCTGTCCACTCTGAGGCAGGATCATAACTGGCACCACTGAGAGAAGTGACTCCTTCTCCACCCTCACTGTGGCTGATGTGGTTATCATGCCTGGAGCCTGATCCTTGCACAATTCGATGAGCAGGAACAATACAAAGGAGAAATTTGTCCCAGGTAATAATGGCAAAATTTCCACTGAATTTAGGGTGCCTGGAAGTCAGCTCATATCTAGATAAGGAGCAGATTTCTATATAGTAGTAAATCTCTTATACAAATAGCTTTTAAGGTCACAGAGTGCAAGCTAGGAAGAAGTCAGGGCATATGTTGATCACAGGTACTTGTGAATGGTTATTTGCATTTTCACTCTGTCAGTTAAAGTACAGCATTTCTTTTTATAAAGTCATTTAAAAACTGATAACACCTGCAAGAGAAGGTCCTTGGAAAATAAAAATACATGAAAAGCAACTGTTAAAAAGCTCCACAGAGAATGAACATGATATTAAATCTCTTTTGTTGGAGTTCAGTGTACAACAAAATAGAAGAAATCATCACTTCTAAAAGTGGTTTTCACTAATATCATTTTAGTCCCTAAAGTGTGCTTTATGAACAAGGCTTTTTAAAATAAGCTTTTATGTTTAAAGCTGCAAAACTAAAAAGGTTACCTGACATTTGACAAAGATTAGCCTTCAGAAGTTCCCAGTGAAGCATCTATTTCTAAAAATGTTGTTGTTTTATGAACAGTACAGGACATTTCTTTGTTTGCATAGAACTTCAAGCTATCATCTTTACTGTGTACATGGAGAGATCTTGAACTGGATTTTTCCTCTTAAACATATTTGGGAGTTTCTGGCCACCAAACCAGTAGTGGTTAGTTATGGCTCAGAGATGCAAGGTCACGCCAAACACCTGCGGGTAAAGAAGCTACTGCTTTGCCAAGGGTCAGAATGTTTCTCTTGCCCCTGTGCTGCAGTGACCAGGGGAGCTGTCAGACACTCACAGCAAGGTCCCCTGACTGGACAGGGGCACCCTGTGCTCCTCTGCACTGCAGGACACATTGGGGTGTCCATCACACGATCCCCTGGTGCAGAGCCAGCTCCCATACTGTTGGAAAGCACGGGCGTAGAGTGAGAGGAGAAGCAGCAATATTACTGTTTTCTAAATTATTAGGAAAGGCAGGGAATCAATCATGAAAACATAAAAGAAGCTTCAATTCCCATTCCCAGGACTGAGCTGCAGTGTCTGCAGGAGAGAGAAAAAACAGGAGAGTCTTGTCCTTAGGCTGAGAAAAAAACATTGAGAAATTCAACACTGTAAGTTAGAGAAATGAGGAATCGACAGCTGTGAGCACTGGTTTAATCTGCAGTATCCTTATAGAAAGTAATAAATTGAGTTGCATTAGCTGTAAGGGTTAAATAGTTTGTTTTCAAATACTTCTCACAATTTACCTATGCCTCCCACAAAAATACGTATGTTAGTTAGCCTGAGAAAAACTGAAGTATCTAAGGCTTGGAAAGGAAAAAAGAATTGTGATGAGATTTGACATCCTGAAGGGCTTGTTCTCTGATCAGGGAAGAAATGAAGCATTGAATTTTAAAAGAGATTTTCAACTGAAAATTTTAATTGGACCTCACCTTTAAAGTGTTTCAAATCCTCTCTGGGTACAATACAGTGCACATAAAAAAAAAAGACTGTGATATTTTGATGTTTGCTTATCTTCATGCTGTCCTGAAGTATGACAGAACATGGTGTAAATTATGAATAGAACGTGGGCGCTCTGCTGCTGCACTGCAGGAGATGTGGTTAGAATAGGATTTTAGAGTTCAGCATTTTGTGTCTGTCAAAAACTAAGCCAAAGGAAGGGATCTCAGTGTATGTCTGCAGTTTATTTCTGCACAAGCCATGTCTTGGGCTTCTGTTGAAAATTTTCTCTCCATCTTTCTCCTTTTGCCCGAGTGTAAGTGAGAGAGAGTGAAATGTGCAGCTGCAGTCACTTCATTAGCACAATGGGTTTTATCCATGTTGCCAGCTTATTGAACAGGGTAGAAGCTACATGTTTTCATTAGGAATTTGCAAGTAGTATTTTTTTTTTATATTGCTCTGGTTAAGCGCCCAAGCTATCAGCGTTTGCACTGATCTTCTAAGGAGAATCCATGCTTGACCTTCTTTAACAATGACTTTTGCTCAGAAGGATAAACTAAATGGATATTGGTTTTGCTCCGTTTGAATCACAGAACACTGTCCTTTAGAGGTAACTTTTTTTGACGTTTAAAATCCCTGATTCAAGTATTGCTGTTCCCAAGTGACCAATGTCTGGGATGGGACAAGAGAGAGAGGCAAGAGTGGAACACCTGTCAGAGTAAGCCTGCAAATAAATTGGAATTATTTGAGAAAATGAGAAATGACAAGTATAAAAGCAAGAGATACTGATATTAAGAGAGAAAAATCAAATTACATCTATCTAAACAATTATTATTTTAAGTGCCTATTTCTGCATAGACTTATATGAATATTATTAAATTCACATAATTTATGGAAGCAAGCATGCAACTTCTTTGTGGATAGGAGAGGATCTCAGCTTCTGAATAAAAAGAAGGTGTCTGTCAAACTCCTCCATGAGTCACAGTCCCTCTGGACCTCAGTTTCTTCCTCGTTAAAATAAATAGAATAACCTTTTCTCCTCACTGAGCTGCTACATTAATGCATCTTTTTGTAAATCCCATAGAAGGTTACAAAATGTTCTGATGTTGTTGGGCTTGTTGTTCGGAGCGTTTTCTATTTTGAAGCCTTGTGCATTTTTAGATGGGAGGCAGAAATGGGTCATTCCCTAGTGATTTTATTATGGAAGTCTTATGTAAGGACCTGTAATTCTGCAACTGCTCTTTTCCTTATCAGTGACAGATTTAGCCATCACTTGTTTATCAGTGCATATTTATTTTAATATATCACAGTGTCTTCTGCCTACAGGCTATTACCTTGACCTGCAAAACCCCCCTTTGATTAGTATTTCTGTGGAAAATAAAGGTCCTGTCATCAAAGACACAGTGGTAGCCCAAAACATCAGGAGCTCTGACCTAAGAAACCAAATCTAATTAATCAGAGACTGCAGCTCGACCCAGTTTGCTGTTCAACAACAATTTTGATTAGTAAGGCAAGAGGCAAAGAAAACCTTTTCCTTCAGTCCATAAAAATATAAAGATGAAAATGCATGTATATGTTTGACAGAGCTGGTGCATATATTGTGGATTACTTTTGTTTAGGCTGGATGTTCTTGAATCACAGAACAACTTTAATGACCATTTGAAGCCTTCTCAGTGATTAAGTAAATGAACTCAACCAAATTAACTACTGGGTACATTCCCAAACACTCGGTACAGTTTATTGAAACTGATCAGTTTAAACTAGCAGTAAATTGAGATTCACTTCAACCTCTACCTATTTGTTGACTATAATTAGGGAGAACACCCTGCTGCTCACAGAGAGGAAAAGCTGGCTTTCAGTACTGACAGAAAGTGAAAATCTTTAATGCACAGATGTTGGCATTTTACATTCAGTGTTGGGAATAAAAAAATCTAAAAGACACTGATGTCTTCTGGAGCTCCAGAGAGCAACACATACATCAGCTCAGCAGTGACTGTATGAGGAATGTATATTCAAGTCAGCACCTAAAATTGCAGTAAACACATCTTGAACTGAAATGCAATTTGGGCCTAGGTGGAGAGAAATAAAAGACAGATATTCTTAGAAAGTAGGAAATGTGCTAAGAAGCTGCCTTACCTCCATCTAGTTCTTCAGCTCCAAAATGATTTCTGTAGAAGAGCATAATCTCTATCTTGTAACACTTGTAGATAGTCACTAAACAAACAAGCAGCAGCAGAATAGCACCAAGCCCACCAGCAAGCTCAACTGTGTACATCAGCTCTGCAAAGAATTACAAAACGCAGTAACAACCACATTCCAAACCACAGAAAGGTTAGCAGCAGACCTTGTACTTCTGTTAAACATTGAAGTATAATAATGAATGATGGGTTATTTATGTATTTATTTCATTATAAAGCACTTTAATGGGTACCTAATTGATGGGTGTTTTATTCTTCAATAACATGTTTTTTCCCTCTGATACACCATATTAATTGCTCATTTAAAAATAATTTTTGCTGAGGATGTGTGTGTGTGTTTGTGTATGAGTATGTGCATATATATGATATATTTTATAACTCTCTTCCTTTTTTCTTTCTGTAGATAGATCACAGTTTTCTTTACCTAGATAAATGTTGCCATTTGGCTGAGAGTGAAAGCAAAGGTGAATGTTTCCTTTTTGAGGACTAATGCAAAACCAGCTTTTCCCTTATTCCATATACAAATAGGACATGGGCAAACTAGACAAGACAAGGATTTTATTTTTTTTTTTCCAAAACAAAAATAGAAATAATAATAATAATTAAAAAACTTTAAAAAGCCCTTGAGAGATGTGAAGGCACATTATCCAAGGAACTCTACAACCTCACATCTCAGCTATATTTATGTTAATATTTTTTAACAGTTTCACTGAGGTCTGCAGTTTATTCTCTCTTTTCCCTCAGTGGGCTTAGCTAATGCGTTGACACATCAAAGAGTCCTGCTTTGTCTGCTGTGACATTCCCATTGGAATGTCCCCTTGGTGTCTTCGCTGCCATCTGCTCACAGGATGGATTGGGATCATCACCATGGAGCCCTGTTCCTGAGGACAGAGAATGGTCAGCTGTGGCCACAAGGGTCCAGCACCAGCAGTGGAGCCACTTTTAATGCCAAAGGTAACATGCCACTGTGGACTTTTGCCTCACCCAGTATGAAGGGAGTTCACAGACTTTTGTTATTTTTGATTTGCTCATGACTGAAAACTGGTAGAGTCAAAGCAGGAGGGTAGGGGGAGAGTCATTAATAGTTTTGTAATTTGAAATCACTAGATGGCAAGTCTGAAGACCTTCCATGCTTTTCCAAATCACTCAGTTTTGAGGAATGAAAAAATACCAGACCTCACAAATCTAAGATACAGCTTTTGCTTCATAAAACATCCGTGCTAGAACAAGTATTATTTTCACAGTGTCCTCTTCTGTAGTGGGCAACTTCTGAGTGAAGTAGGGTGGACCTTTTTGGGTATGTGTGTGGTTGTTGAGATTTGATAATCTAGGAGAATACAATTCAATTAGAGAAATAAAAGTTTAGAGGAAAAATTGACTATTGCATTTATTTGACAGCTTCTACTGAAAATCACACCTTTATTATTATTATGAGGCAACTGTAAGAAGATTTCATTGCTCTCTTGAAGACACTAAAAGTGTAATAAAATAAAATAAAAAGGAATTTATATTCCATGTCATTTTTTCCAAAACTGTGCTGGAAGCTCCTTTGTGTTAGATATTTTTAAGACTGACATGGTTATTTCAAACTCCCAATACTTTTCTGGTCCGGAGAGGGAAATGTTATTAAAAACATCCGACAAAATACGGTTTGCATAGACAAGTAATGCAGTATTTTAGAATATAAATGGAAATGGAAATTACTCTGCACTGGCTTACTATACCCTGTTTATCATTTTGTAATACAGGTGATGCAGCTGTTCAGTGGTAACTAGAAGAAAGACTTTAATATTTCGGGTTGCTAGGCACAAAGAACTCTATTTATGTGCCTGCTGTTATGACTCACTAAAAGCAAAGAAAAACTTTACAACTGGAAAACAGAAGTTTTCCTAAACTAATGATTTTTATATTAAATGGAAAGAAATAACTGCAGATATTCATCTGTTTTCTGTCATTGTGCATGAAATCAGACTAACGCACTGCATCACTTTTGCCATCAGAGTTCCCCCTTAGTTATATGTTTCCCCATAAAGTAAGATTATGCCTTTATGTTTGCTTCAGTAAAATCTGTCTGAAAGCACATGAAACTGTCCTTAATTAGGACATCAAAGCAAATAACAAAATTCTCTAGTCAGCCTGAAACATATTAGCAATTACCTTTTCATGTGTTGCTGTATGATCAGATACAGATAAAGTGGCTCTTTCTTAAACAGATTTCTTTGCAAAAGAAGTTTCATGCTCTACTGATGTAACAGAACCAGCTTGTACCTTCCTCTGTGCTGGGCAGCATCTATCAGCACATGGTCACTCTGTATTTTGGGTGCAGTTTGTCAGGGTTCAGAGGCAGAGGGGGGCAGTGATTAGCCCAGCAGATTGCTGCATCCTTTCAGCCAGCCCACGAGGTGCCTGAGCTGGCCCCAGAGTGCTGGAAATGGGACAGGCACATCCCTGCAGCACGGTGGAAGGCAGGGGATTGGCACAGGGTCACACCAGCCTGATTGTTTTCAGGCCTTGAGTTTGTGTTCCTCCAGGATGCTAAACTGTACCTTAAAAGGCCTCTGGCTGGCCCTGAGATACCCCAGGGATTTTAGGAACAGTGTCACTCTGTGTTGAGCTGGGCTGAAGGTGCAAGAAGCAGAAGGCTCAGTCCTGTCTCTGCTGTTGGGCCCTCAAGTGGCTTGAAGCCATTTCACATTTCTGTGCCTTGTTTTTCCCCATGTGGATTGGGAAGGGTGCTCTGGCTCCTCCCTAGGAGAGTTTACCCCTGGAAGTAAGCAGAGTAACTCCACGAGTGCCAAGGATGTTGGTGATGCGTGTATCAAGTTTCAACAATGATGTAGTGACTGTCAAAGACAAATTAAAGAGTAGCAGCAAGATTACAGCCCATGGTTACTTTCACAATAACATTTTTTTCTGCTGCTTTATTCTGCCTTTTACAGCGTGATTTGAGCACAGTTGCTGCAGCAGGCATTACACTCCCTTTGAAGTGTGATCTGTTTTTCCTGCTGAAATTCAAGTTTCCTGTAGTGGCAACACACTAAAAAGATTCAATTTCATCACAATTCCACATCAGAAGCAAGACATGAGAAGTGCAAACCCTTTAAAATCCATTTAGCCCCTGTGTTGCGATGCTCAAATTACAGACCTGGCCCTCCTTAAGGAGCTGAGACTGAATGTAGAAAATAGTAGAGGAAAATTACTCGGCTAACCCTTAGGGGGACAGGCATTCTGTTAAACACAACAAACGAGCAAGTGCCAGAGAGTTACATCCAGAAGCACAGTAATCATTTAGTTACAGGCAATTAACAATAGTCTTCCAGTAGCACAGGAGCAGTTCTACTCCAAGGAAAACACATTGATTGCTGCAGCAGTAGTAGATTGGTTTCTGAATAAATAGCTTCAATTTAAAACAAGATTTGTTACAAGCGTTTTGACCAATGGCTACAATTTTTTTCCTTATCAGGAGGCTTTGGCCAAGCAGCTCAGTGAAAGAGACAGCTAATTAAAACAAAGCATGTGTCCTTTCCCAATATCTAGCATATATGGCTTGTAATAAATGTCCTCATTTTATACCTTATCTTTCCTAATTACTGGATACATTTGTAGGTATTATCTTTGATCTTCACCTGGCTCTAATATTTGATAAACTTCCTTTTACTATGTCATACATGTAATTCACTTATCATAGTTGAAGTTGTAAGAAGAAAGTAAATAAAAGTGTTCTGTCAAAGATCCATATCTTTTGACTTACATGACATGCTTCAGGGGCTTTACATTTAATGATCTGTAAAAATTTAAAATAAATTTTATTCATTAATTAGCCCTCATATAGCTGAACTACTAAGAAAAATAATTATCTTTCATTTTTTTTTTTTTTGTGATTTATAACCCTACAAGGAAATGTGATTTATAGCTGTGTATTCAGTTTCTGAGCCTGTTTCAAAATCCAATTACAGTCTATCTAAGGTTTCAATTTTGCAATCACTTACGCAGATTGCTCAACTTCATGGACTATAAGTAATCCCTCTGAAGTCAACAGGACTATTCAAAGAGCTTCAGGTTAGCACAGAAATAAATCTCTGCAACTTTGTGGCCTAAACTGATTTCCATTCTCTGCTTGTCTTGGATGATTTAACTCACAAAGAGATGAGGTTTGGTTAGAGGCAGTTCTCAGTTTGTTTAGGTACACTTTCAGAGACTTCAATTATTAAAGGAACCACACAGACAATGAATATAATTTGGAAGGGGAGCAGGGAGTGCTGTGTTGTAACATGCAGGTTTTGTTATGAACGAGTGTGGAAGAAGGAAACTGGCTAAAACAGGAACACCTCCCTGAGTCTCATTTCAGAGATCAGTCATAAAGAGTAGGCAGAGCTTAAGTTAGCAATGAAGAAACCCATACTCACACTTTAAAAATGAAGAAGTATGCTTTTCTTTTTTCCCTGCTTAGTACAATATTTGGCATGGCATGGCTGTAAAACAAACTATCTTCCCAAAGTATAGTGTATGAAACCACAGCTTTATACACAATACACATATCCAATACACGTGTGTATAAAATCTGTTCTCTACTTTATAGGCTTTTGTTGTTGTTGTTGTTTGTTTCAAATTGCCAAAAAAGATTTGATTGTGCTAAAGGTACCTAGATGAATATGTGTGAATGTCCTATATGAATATCCTATATGGATACTGTTATGAATAATTACTGATTGATAGAGTGGGACAATAGTCCATCTGATAGCAGTAGAAGTGGATCTGGGCTACTCATTAGCTTGATTATGAAATTATTTCTTAACACAAGTATATGGTTTTTGCCAGCATGGACCATGCATGCCTGTGGATGTCTGCAGAATTGACTGAAGCCAGCTAAATTTAGTCATGATTTTCAAAATTATTTTCAGTGCAGTAGTTTCATTTTATTTATTAGAACTATTGGGACCTGGTTGCCTTTCTTTACTTTTTTTCCTAACAATAAATAATACATATTCCTGATTCCCTCATGAAAAATAACTAATCAGGTTTGGGATTATATATACATAAGCATATATATGTGCAAATGTAACACAGCGATCTTGTTAATCTATTCATTAGTATGACAGAAAACATATCTGAGCCTTGGTGCTATTGGATTTCCAGGGTTATTAGAAGAGAGAGAGCAAATTATTATAATAGAAATATATTCTTACTGATGGCATTTTTATTTCTGCTGAGAAGTGCAGGATACCTGTTCCCAGTAGGAGAGTAATTACACTATCTCCAAGAGTATGGTAGCTCAGGAGAGGATAAGGTTGGGAAAATATAGATGCTGCATATAGATGCACATAGATGTTACTGAATCTTGCTGCATTTAAATACTTAACAATGCATTTTAAAGGCAGTTTATTATACAGACTGAAGAAAAAAGGTGTCATGGTGTGGAACTGCATTAATCTCTGGTAATTTTCCCCAAATTAAGGAATTGCATACGACTTCATTAGCTCTCCTCATTAGTACAATTTGGTAATTGTACTACAGAAATCAGACAAGCCCATATTATTTCTTTGTTTAGATCTTCTGAAAAAAATGAATGTAAGATGCACTGAAGAGTGCAAAAAAATGTGGGGAAAAAATTGAGTACTGATTTCCAAGGATGCAAGTTCATAAAACATTTGCATTTTTTTTTTCTGAGATAGCATTAATGAATAATTTAGCTATGCAGGGATTATGGAAACAGTTTGTGACATTTTATTTTAAAATCTTTTCATCCTTGCCAATCAAGGTTAGGCTTGCAGTTAGACATTACATAAAGGGAAGAACTATGATAAAAGCGGTACAAAAGTTGTTTTAAGGAGTAATCTGTTAAACAAACCAACTTGCTTGACACATTGTCAGTACTAAGATTTGTCAGAGGAAAGTTAGATTTAGGCACATGCTGAGTAATCTTACAGATATTTTTACTGGAGTTATCCTAGTCCAATTCTCTAAAGGATGGGAAAAACCTGGCTGATTAAAAGGGTGGTCTTATGAAGAGTCTCTTTCAGGCAGAGGCCTTTAGAGTTCTATTCTTGACTGATTTTAGATGAGGTTGAATGTAAAAGGATAGACATTTTGGTTTGGTTTGGGACAAGAAGGGAGCTGATATTTGACCTTTGGCCCTGTGTCTTGAACCTCTTGGGAGAATGAACCTTTGTACTACTGAGCACAGTGACAACTTGAAGACTTCTTCAATGGCCATAGGTGAATGAAAAATCAATTTTCATCAAATCCAATCCAATTGCAATTCCAATTCTAAAACCTGATGAGGGTCTTGGAAAAGCTTTTCCTGCAGAGCAGAATAAAGACTAAATGCTGTATACAGTGGAAGATAGACTCGTGTAAGTTTGGAGCTGACCAAATGGGCTGGAGTTCTTCAGCACCACTGAGACTCAGATATTCACTGGACTGCACAAGTACTCAGGTTCAACTAGCAGAAGCTGAACTATAACTCATTGCTGTCATATGTCACATGATGAGTGTCCTTTCAGAAATTTCAGAAGCATTGTGAAGCTTTTTGGTAGAAGGAGATAGAACACCTGGGGTTTCCTTGCAGAGGTTAGAAAAGAACTGGTTTCTTTTCTCTTTTAAGTCTTAATTGTCACTCATCCCTACCACTATGTGAAATTGTGTCCAGCTGACTGAGAATGCATACAACACATTCAAGTCTGTAAGTAATGAACCAGATTTACACTATTATGTGAATGGCACTGCAATTTAAGGTGCTTATCAGCAATTCTATTATCATTAATAACCATATGACAATAATTTGGAATTACTTTCTATTCAGAATTTGCTATTACATTGTACGGGAAATATTAATATGATGTTTATGCATTAAGAAATGAGTTTAAAATAAGGTAATTTTCCTCAAGTTGCTTCCCATCTAGGAAATATTATCTTGCATATATTTCAAACATGTATTTTCATGGGCAATTTTAAACACACTCTTTATCTATTTTTTTCTTGACAGAAAAAAACCCCAACTTTTTTAACTACCCCTCATTAACTTACAGTCAACAAGATTCATATATGCCCACTGAAAACACCTCTGACAGAGCAAAACAAACTGAAATCATATGAGGCTAAGGGTAGGATATTAAATGATAATACTGTGTAGATGAGAATGGGAAGAAAGGGAAGTAGATACTTTGAAAAAATGCATGAAAGTATGCTACCTCAGTTCTGATGTCTGTCTCAGGAAAAATACAAGTATATTATTAAGCTTTTAAAATATCAATACCACTTAAAGATATACAGAGAGTTCTACTTGAAGATATACAGAGAGGACTTTCAAAAAATAATCACATAATTAGATAATAACCTGTATTTACTCTACAGACTATGACAAAAATAAGATTATGAAGACTTTGATCCTGCATGAAAGTCATGCTTGTCAATACATAACATTGCAGAAAAGCATTCTTTTTCCTTATGCATTGCATCTTTTATCTACTATATTGATAGGCTATAAGCTTGTTTTCTTTAATTAAAAGACTTACAAAAAAGATAGAATTGTAGCCTGTGATCCACCTGTTATATCATCTGTAATCTATGGTCTATCATTAATAAATTTCTGCTTATCTGCTGTCAGTACCACTCCCAGAATTAATTTCTAGAAGGTTCCCCTACCTGGCTGATGATTAACCTGAAACTGCTCTGGATGATCAATGGCACCTATCATCACTAAGTAACAAAATCAATCTTAGATTATAACAATTAGGTTTGGTTTTTTTCCCCACACAAAAGAGAAAATAACTTGATTATTGTATGAGTGACAGGAATTTGGTCAGAAGGTGCAGGAGAGGGATGAAAGTTAAATATTTTGGGTTCTGATTGCTTTCTTTTTCCTATTCTTTTTACAAATTTTGTTGGAATGAATGTAAAAAGGAAACAGCACTGGCATTGTCGTGCTTAAAATGCTCTACTGCTTTTAGCTTCCAGTTAAATGCTCCCTATGCACAGTATCTGAGGAAATTTAGGACTCTAAAAATGGTTAGCTGGCAGCAGAAAAACATAGATCATAGGTTTTCTCCACTGGTGTCAAAAAGTAAAAGAATTCAGGAGAAAATAAGAGCTGGGCTCCCTGAGACACACAGCACTGGTGTTTGCACTAGAGGGAGGTATGAGGGGGCCCAGCTTTCCCCAGGGCTGGATGCTGAAATTGGGCTCCCTTTCCCTGCACACGTGGTGCTGGAGTCCAGGGGCACTGTGTTCTGCTCCCCTCCTGAAATTGGTCCATGTCAGACAAGGACAAGCTCTGGCTTTCCATTCCAGTGCCACATCAGGGGAAGAGCAGAACCCTCCTCTCCCTGGGGGAATGTGCCAGGCTCTGGACTGGGCTGGGACCTCCCTCTGCTGGAGCCTGCTGGGGCTTCCTGCGAGGTGAGGGAGTGTCCCTGTTGGGCTGACCAGGGGGAATATTAAGGAAGATGCATCCAGGCTTTTTGTGGTGATTTATACTGTTGACTTCTTTTGCTTTGTAAGTGTAGGCATGTCTAAAATCTCCCCCATGGACTTTTAAGTGTGCAGAGACTCTACTGATCTGAGTGAAGCAGCAGTTGCAAGAGTGTTTGAAAAGCTTAAACTTTGTACCTGAATCCCCACTGCAGCGTTCAGCCCTAAATACCTCTTTTTCCAGGAACTCTCTTTGTTCAGCAGCAGAGTTTTCTGCTTTGCTGTCCCTTCTGATCCTGGTGACAATGTTCCACGCTGGAAGTTTATGAAGGATTATAATTTCTTTTTCAGGAATGTAGTGAACATTCCAGATTCATCATTTTTGTTATCTTATACTGCTGGAAAAAAAAGGTCACTAACCAAAGAACCAACCAAAACTAACACATCTGCAAATGTCTTGGTGTTCAGGAAGCCAATTTACCTAATTGCTAAGTCCCAATTGTTCTAAGTTAGCCAAATAATCAGAAATTAATAAACAGCTAACTCATTCCTAGCAGAGACTAAATATGGAACTAAACAAGGAAACCTAAACCGAAGGGTTGTCATGGTGATATACAGGAGACTAAGCAAGCAGTGCAAAACTCCTCTTCCTAGGAGACCTGAGAGACTAGCTCAAATTTTTATCTGTCATGCTTAATTTATCATTTCACTGAAACAGTTGTCAACATGCAAAATGTGTAGAAGCCTTGTATCTGGTACCTTTTGTCTTTCGAGGGCACAACAGATTTTGCTTGCAGATCTATTTCAGATTCAGCTTTACTTAAAGAGGAAAAAATATATTTTGGGGAGGTTTTCTGCTATTTTTTGTCCTTTTACTGTTTATAAGGGCAATTAAATATTGAGATTACTCCCTCTTAAGTGTGTCATCATGAGGCCACATATTGTGGTATGTTTGACTTACTGAGTCCTCTAAAAAACAGAGCAAGGAAAGTAGATTCTTGCAAAATTCATGCATGCACAAAGTTAAATTAGAAATCTGGTGGTCACAGAACAGAGAAGACAACAGTCTTGGAGCTACTGCTTGGATGGAAGAGAAAATAAGGATCCACCATCAGCATGTGACTTAATATATGTCAGTTAAATAAGTATTGGTTTTAAAGTAATTTGAACTTGAAAAATTCTTTATTTTCAGTATTCTACCAAGTAATTTGATTATTAAGACCAAGCTGTTGGATTTCGGTGGTTTTTTGGGTTAAGCTCTTGCTCTAGGTTCAAATATCTCTGAACCACAGTATATGTATATTGCTGAGGTTCAATTACTTAATAAGTTAATCTCTCATCCCCCCCCCAAAAGACAAAAAAAAAACAAAAAAAAAAAACCAAAAAAAAAAAAAAAAAAAAAAAAAAAAAAAAAACAAAAAACAAAAAAACCAACCAAAAAACAAAACAAAACAAAAAAACCCAGGCTAAGCAGAACATCTGGTATTTCACATCTGCAGAAGCAATGACAAGAATTCAGAAAAATGGCTACAAATGAAGTTCTATTCAAGTAATTGGAGGTATCGAACAATTTGTTTAAATAAATTGGTCACATTATCTTGATTTATGATTTCCTTCTAAGCTTAGACAGACTTTGCATGCTACAAAACTAAATTTAAGGAAGATATAATTTCTCTGATACAAATTGAGATGCCACAAGCACTTCAGCACCACAAGAGGGTCCTAGTTTGCTCACTTTTACAAACAGTTTCAAAAAAGCACAGGAATGTCAGCAAAATACAGACACTGCTCCTGCTTATTCTTTGCCTTCTTAAGTCAACAGGAAGCTGCATGAGGGTGTGGAGTGTCAATCCCAGGCACCTGGGGCACCCTCTGGGGGGTAAAGTGGACAAAGTGTGCCTGGGAGCTTGGATTTGGAGATTCTCCATCTCTCTGTAATCATCTCGGTGGGAGATGGCTCTGGGCATTAGTCAGGCTGGAATCATGGGATGGGAGTGGTGAGGAGAAACAGGGAGGCTCTTAGAAGCTTCTGTCATACGTTTTCACTTCAGAAATGTTAAACAGAAGGGTTGGAAGGAAAATGTCCATGTCAGGCTATGCAGGAACTCCCCTGGCATGGGATTAAGTGGCATTTCTGCTAGAAGTGGAGAGTTTTTTGCGTGTTGTTGTGGTTTTTTTTTTTTTTGTTTTTTTTTTTTTTGTTTTGTTTTGTTTTGTTTTGTTTTTTAATATGTTGTTGTTTTCCTAAGATAAGATATTTTTTCTTACTGAAAATTATTACAGTTGTATCACCTCTGGTTTTCTACTCTTTTCTCTCTATTGAGCCTATGTTAATTTTAAAGATAATGAATTATTAAATGCATCTTTTATAGAAATCTTATTAAAAGGCATTACTTTATTTTTTCCAGTGACATCCATAAATAACAACATCCTTTCTCTTTTGTTTTGCAAGTCGTACAAATTCCTGGGGGAAAAAAATTAAATTGACTATTAAATCTTAGGAAGCTAAATGCTTGTGTCAGAGGGAATCTCCACAGAGTGACCACCCCTACATTTGACCTTTTCATGGAGAAAATCTGAATATTTACCCCTTTTGTGCAGAAGAATACTGGCATGGCGGCGTCCATTCCCATTCTCGACGTAGCAGGAATAATTTCCCAGGTCTGCCTCTTCCACTGAGTCCAGAATCAATGAGATGGAAACCTCTTGTTCCCCAAGATGTTCCTTGAGAACTCTGAGAAGAAA
The DNA here is from genome assembly GCF_009819655.1 of Sylvia atricapilla. Lineage (NCBI taxonomy): Eukaryota > Metazoa > Chordata > Aves > Passeriformes > Sylviidae > Sylvia > Sylvia atricapilla. The sequence goes on along the minus strand of NC_089141.1, from coordinate 104,309,539 downwards.
AAACCCCAACTATCATGCTGTTCTGCTTGTACCACAGTGAAGTTTTAGATAATCATGACATAATAGTAGTACTTACAACTCACAAATCTCTGGCTTCAAATTTGGTTATGGTTTGATGCAATCTTAATTTAATCATATCATGCCCTTTTCTTCCTCACTTCTAATGAGGAGGTTTGGCTTTGTAAATGTTAATGACAGCTGCAGTTCATTGTCTTTTTTAAGCAGAATGATGTGCACATGGATAATATATCATTGCACACTTTGATGGAGACGCTGATCCATGAAGTCTTGGAATAGCAGAAGAGAGAAAACTGAAAACAGTTATTCTGGGGGTTTAGTGCTACACCAGGAGTCTGGGCCAAACACAACATTTGTCCTTTTTATGAGGCTCTTCAACATGCCACTCAGAAACAATGTGTTCATGTTATGGTCTGAGAGATAATTTCTAGAATGCATTATATAATTTGGTAATGTTTCATCAACAGTAGGAAGAACTGCTATACCAGGTGATGCTAGTTCATAGAGATAAAAAATAAAAGGCTTCCTGTAGAGTCCTGAAGACTCCACCTGTCTTCTCATTGCTTTCTTTTCCTCTTAACAAGACCATCAATGGCTTCAGGAACTCAGGAAAGCAAATGACAAATTATTCCAAGCCTGACAAATGAAGTGGAAATGAGCTTTTCTGCTCCTCCCTCCACAAAACAAGAAAGCTGTAACAGGTTTCTTGTCATTTTATTTTTGTCAACAGTGACAGCCAAGTCATTGGTTAAAGGACTTGGGAAAGGTTTAAACACAAAATAGAGCTGATCTTATCGTCACGTGACATTTAGTGTATTGGTCTTGACTTTAATAGAATAAACTTGAAGTACACTGGGGTGAAATACACTTCCTTTTTGTCTGTATCTGGGGATGATGACTTTAAAAGTCTCTGCAGTCTTTTTGATTTTGCTAATTGCAATTGTATCGTGCATAATTTCTTTTTCTTGGCTTTTATTTCTCTATGTAATTTTCATTAAAGTTATTATTAATAATGTATATTTACTATTATAATTAGTACTATTGCTATTATTATAATCTCTTACTTTGTCTCAATTATTAAACTGTTCTTATCTGGTGTTTCTCCCCACCTGAGAGGGATAACAGGGGAGTGAGTGAGGCGCTGTGGGGAACTTACTTGCTGGCTGAGGTTAAGCCATGACATGCACAGTAAGATTTGCCTGAATTTTTGAGTTTTAATTTCTATGATACATAGAAGCAGTGATATTCACCCATACAGAGTTATAAATGAAAAAGGAATCTCTTCAGATCCAGGCAGGTATTTCATATTGGATAAGATTTAGTACGCTATGTCAAGCATGTAATTCTCAATACGAATCCACTTTTGTCCTTAATTTCTAAATTAGGGAGCACTTTTAGGAGCAGTAGAAGTACATGGCATGAATTTCCAGATCCTCTCCAAAACAAGTATTTCAGCAGATACAAGCAGCCCACATAACAGGATGCTTGGCTCTCACAAGCTTTATAACATCCCAGGAAACTCAGGGTTTTTTTCATGAAGAAATCAAAACATTCCAAAAGGGAAGTCAAACTTCACTGTTTATTTAAGGCTTCATTTAAGGCTTGAAAATACTTTATTAAGATGATTTTCTAAAGATACTTATTTTTCTTTGTTTCATCTTACAAAGTGTTCTCATGGCTGTTTTTGTGGATTGTCACATTTTGAAAAAGTCTCTAGGTAATTTCCAGCTTGTCAACACTACAGCTCTTTTTGGGTAGCTAGTCTGCTTTTGCAAGTCTCCAATACCAGATTTAGCTGAGGAGGGCATTTTCTTTTTCTCTGCTGATGGAGTCAACAAGGAAAAGGATGGATGTTGCAAAAACAAAGATCAGACCCAATATGCTCCTTAGTTAGCATGTGATAAGAAGTATAATATTAACTATAAAAAATAGAGAGAAAAAAAAAGAAAAAAAACCTTTTTCTTTTACCTAATGTCACTTTCCCAGACTCGGCTATCATCCAAATCTTCAATAAACTTCTCCCCTTTCATCCAGTAGATTAAAGGACTGACGTCTCCACTGTATCCAAAGAAAGCTCTGCAGGTTAGATTAGCAGAACTGCCTGTTGCAAAGAATGTAAGAAAAAACGTTCATTTCAATATTTAATATCAGTTTCTTTTTAAAAACCAAAATATTCAGAAATGTCCTCAATTTTCAGCTGCTGTTGAAAGTTTCCAAGGGAATCTGCTTGTCTTTACACTAGCTTCAGTACATTTTCTGAAAATAAATACAATAAGTATGAAATTAAATTACATGTAAAATCAGGATTAATTTTTAAAATATTTTTTCTGTTTGGTTAGACTATAAGAGACTATGTCTTTTCAAAAGAACCTAACTTAACAAAATATTTCTATGTTTCCTCTGAAAAAGATAAAAGTTAGTTAAAATAGACGTGCAATTACTGTAAGTTCAGCCTTGCAACGGTTTGAGGTAGGAGGCTGGTATATTCCTGGAGGGTTCCATTTCCAAGGGATATCTGTAGAAAGACATGCTCATTGTTAAACTACTTTAGCAGGAAAGTTTTATGCATTGACACTTGAAAAAACTCCAGAAGTGAACTAATTCTGAACATTATAAACTATTCAAATGGGAAGAACCAGTAGCAGATCGTGCAGCGGGGAGCAGAAATTTCATATATATGTACAGAAGTACTTATTTAATAATTATAATGAGGATTTAAAAAACCGATATACTTTTGCTTTGTTGATTTTCATTACGGAATCTTAGATTGTGTTTGCACCGCTTGGCTTTGGACTTTATCTTGAGCACATACAGGGATTGAAATGGGAACTTGCACACTTTTTGTGTGTTGGTAAGACTGGTTAAAACAAATGGACAGACAGCTGAAAATCTCCCATTCACTGCTGCAAACAGATTTGTCTCAACATGCACCAACTCTTCTAAACTACCGTGAGCATTCCTTTAGGGGATAATTACACAGTAACTTAAGGAAGTGTTGGGGTTTAAGAAGCAGTCTTTTCCTCTCGAAGAGAGTATTTCCATGCAGTTTGTATCACTGCTGAGGCCAAATTAATATTTTACTAACACTTTTAGTTTTTGGATTTCAGACTTAAAAGCTGTTTGACCACAGCTCCTGGACAAAAATAAGAAAAAAAGCATTGTTAGCACTACTTCATCTGTACCAAGATGACATCTGGGCTCGATTGATTTCCTCAAAAAATATACTGTTTTGGGTCAGGACCTGGTCCTTCTAAAACATACAACATTAATATTTGAATAGCACATTTACTTTTTAGCATGAAAACAAATGCAGGATTCTGTGTAACAAGGAGACAATTATGAAATATATGTCTTACAAATGACTCCCGTCTGGCATGAACTCTCATATCCATTCCATGAAAGGTACGGAATCAAATGGTCATGTTCCAAATGTGCAACCTGAAAGCAAGCACTATCTCTGCTACTTTCACAATCCTGTTTTGGAGCAACAGGATCTCATTTTCCTTTAGTCATTTCCAGAAGGTTTTGTTGCTACCAAACATTAGCAATGCCAGCTAAGGAGACAGGATTGAAACTAGGATTGAGAGAAAGGTCTCATTCATAATCAAAAAAGTAAGAAATTGAATCTCTGAATAATGAGAAATTTTAATAATCTCACATATTCAAGAGCAATGTTGCCAAATGTTAGATGAGTATCTTCAATGAGAGGGCAAAAACTCTCTAAAGACAAGCACAGCTCCTGTCTTCACACCCAATGAATGGTGGTCAGGCCACCTCCCTGGAAACTCACTTTCTCAATCTCTTTGTGGCTCAAGAAGTGCAATTTGGAATCACTGGGGGGAAAGATTTTTTTTGTAGTCTTGAAGCCATTTGCAGGGAAGGAGATGAGCATGGGGACACCACTTAATGTGGGTCAAGTTCATGAAAACCCATAATGGAACATGATGAATGTCTTTGTACCTTGCCATGCTGTCCTGGTTTGACTTTAATCTGCTTGTGTCCCCAGCTGTCTGTTCTGTTTATGCTGGATATTAAGTTCTGCATCTTTAATGCTGGTTCTGAGGGTGATGGGGGAAGAAGTGTGGGGTTAATTTGCAGACCCTGCACTTGCTCCCCCACATTCTCTCTCAAGGACTGTGCTGTCTGCAACACAGACAGCAGGGAGACCTCTCCTTTGCTTTTAGTTAGGTTTTTTTTATCTAGCTGAGAAGTTCCCCAGACTGTGGCTTTTCTTTTTCTTGGAACTTATCAGCCCTGCTCTGACCTGAAAACTCATAAAAACAAACCACCTGGAGCTCACACCTGTGGCCCACCAGGGCTGGAATGTGACATTTTCCAGTGCAGGAGGGACTGATAATAGACTGAGCAAGCTGAGCTACACCCCATTACAAGGGCTTTCTGGATTTGCCATCTCTTCAAAACAGGTTTTATTGTTTAATATTATTCTTTTTTCTATGCTTGTGAATACTTTGCTTGTTAAATAAACAGGGCTTTTTCCACTTTTCTCCAATGAAGTCTTTTCCTGAACCAGCTAGAGGAGAAGCTGCTTGAATTTTACTTTCTAGAGGGACCTCATTCAGGGGTTTCCTCCCAAATTTGCTCTAACATGACACAGGGAAACCCAGGTCCTTGTAGCAGTTGCATTGATGTTATATACCAAATGGAGGGTGGGAGTTGTTTGGTTTTGGTTTTGGGTGTTGCTTTTGTTTTGCTTTTGCATCATAATTATGAAACTTGAACTTGTGAAAATGAAAATATAAAACCTTCAAGGATTATGAATGTCTTGGCCATAGTGGAATCTGTGCACTCTTGGAATAGGAGAAGGTACCTGCACATCTGAAGCCAAAGAAGGCTTCTGTGATAATTGGACAACCCCTCTGGCAATATCTACCAGACTTAGAGAGAAGAGTGCTACCCAATGCATCACTGCCACTTCTTGGGCTTTTTCCAGAGCTTTCCTACCAAGCCAAAGCTTGGTTGAAATTTTATAGCTTTTAAGAGCTGGCAAGATTACAGCTAGAGACTGTAACTTCTGGCCAATTTATCCATGATTCACAGACATTAGACACCACAGGTGCTGAACCATCAAAGCTCTCCAGGCTCCAGCAGCTAACAGGTACTCCTGAGAGATGATTTTTGCTCTGAGTGGGCTTCTGAGCCTTTTATAGATGAATATTATGAGTGTAGATTTGCTTTTTAAAAATAAACGTCTTCTGATAAGGGCAAAAATGGTCAAAAAAGTTTTGAAAATTAAGGTTGTTTTCCTCATTAAATTCTTAAGGAAGTTTTCCGCCTAAATAAAGCATGCAAACATATCTTTAAGCATAGAATCTGAAGTTTCCATTCAACATGAAATAGTTGCAACTGAGAAATAAATTAGGAAGAATGTAATGCCACTTAGCAGTGCTGTGTTGATTGCAGTTACTCAGGGAAGGCCATTAGCATGCTGGGGCTTCAGCTGTAAATTACCTGTACTGTCTATCTTGACCAGTCTTCACAATAAGCCAGTGGGATGTTCATTAGCTGGCCATCAAGGAAGATTCAGTGATCAGCTAATGACCAACTGTGACCATTAATAAGGAGGTCTGTTACTCCAGGGCTCACAGCTCCTTGCAGAGGGCACGGAGCTCCCCTGGTGAAGCAAAAGGGTTTCCAGCTGCAGGCACATGTAAATAAAGGCTGGCTGCAGGGCAATGCTGTGAATGGACAGTATTTTGGGAGCACACCTTGATTTCTACTCCAGAGCTGCTGTCACAAGAGTGAGTGAATGTGTGCTGCAGGAGGGGCTGGTGCTGTAGGAGGGGCTGCATTTTCCCTGAAAAATCTCCCCTTTGAGATGAGCAGACAGACAGACAATCTCTGTTTCGGCACCCAGCAGCTGCTCTCCATGGACAATCTATTTTTAAAAGTCTACAGATCTGTAGAAAACTTGAAACGTATAATAAACATAAGAGCTGATTTACTTCATCTTTAAGCTAAAGTATGAGCAACCTGTCAAGCAATTAATGGAAATCCCTCACTGTGTCTCTCCAGGTGTTTTCTGTACTGAGAAAAACTAGAGAAGAGATCCGAAAGTCATAGAAGTTTCATTAAAGGATATATAATTCTTTCTATGCTATCAGTTTGAATTTTTCTGTAAATGCTGGATTGCTACATCTTTATAGTTTGTTTTTGAAGGATTTAATTTTATGCTTTGAATTTACTAAATGTTTTCAATTAAATTACTAGGGAAATTCGTCTCTTTCTGTCCCCTTTGCTGTAGGATGTAAATTCAAGTTACATCCTGGGTAAACTGCGTTTGTTTGGTGTGGGTTTTTTTTTTTTTTCTTTGTTTTCTTTTGCTTTTCTTTAATGGACTCTGGAAAAATCCAAAGGGATAGGAATAGAATAATGAAGTGAAACTTAGAGTGTTGCTATTTTTATTGACATTTCCTGAAAATAACAAACAGAAAAATCAAAACAAAGAAAGGATAAAGAGAAAAAATAACCCCTGTGAGTTCTCAGTATAATCATAATTTTAACTGTGAAATAATACAATAAAGACATGCAAGAGAGCACATAAGCAGTAAATTCAACTGCATTTTCCTCCATCACTATTTTTTTTTCTGATGAATATGCTCTTAAAGTATTGAGTTTAGTTTTGTAAAAATTCCAATCTATAGCACTACATGTTCCTGCTGCTCACTGTGATAAAGTCACACTGTCAGCTCAAGCCAAGTGGGTTCAAATTTAATTAGTCAAAAGCTCTGTGCCACCCAAACCGAGACCCGTTTTTGCGGCACAATAAGCTCCCAAATACAGCAGAATGCAAGAAGGGATCACAACAGGGTGTGCTTCCTTGAAACCAGCAAATATCTTGAGCAGAACAACACAAATTTTGTGTTTCTGTTCACGAATTGTCGACATTTGGGGCACTTTGAAAACTGCTGCTATGGGGGCCTAAGCCCAGGAGAGGGCAGCGTCCAACCTCCAAACGCCATTTAAAAAGTGAAATTCCTAGTGAACAACTTCTCATTAAAAACAGCAGCCCGCTAAGAACGTGCGAGTTGTAATCAGAAAAGAGTGAATGTTTTGTGATTGCTGAAATTCCAAATTGTATGGTCAGCTGAGATTCCACCTGCACTGTTACTTGCACAAGTGACCACAGCACCAAAGAACCTCCCTCATTTTGATTTAAGATGTTTCAGTGACGAGCAACAATCTTTTGTTGGCAGTAACCATAAAAATCAGAAGTGCTCTGCAACCCCTTTTTAGAAGACCTCTCAGGGTCATATTATGGAAGTGTTTGAGAGCCCTGCTCAACATCTAGCAATATTGAGGGCCAAAAACTGAAAATGTTAAGTGCACTAAAATGTGGGACTTTCTTAAACCCTGCAATGTGAGCCATTTATACAACTTATGTACAAGAAAAATCTAGGCAATACCTACACACAAATATGCCGTTTATTTGTAATGTTAACATCTCAAAATGAAATTATAAAAGGTCAAGACAGATGCAATCAAAATCTCCCACACAGGAATTAAATACTATTCTTTCCATTCACATCTGAGAAAAAAAATACTGCCAAAATATCAGTCTTCCGAGTGGAGGGCTGTGAAAGCTGGTAACTCCCTAGGTGTGCAGATCAGCATTGACAGAAATGGCCCCACTCGTTTTGTCAATGGCATCTGACAAGGCCAGTGGGCAGGTAAGTAGAAGCTGCTCTCATTTTCAGAGAAGTCTTGTGTCCTAAAACCATTCAACAGTATTTGAAAGCTTTCACCCAAATGTGGTTAAGAAAAAAAAAAAAAAAGAAAAGAAAAGAAAGAAAAATGAAGTATTACATAGTTTCCAGCTGTGTGACTTGATCCTATGATCATCTACACTTGAGCTGTGAGGATCCTCTTAGAAGAGGGTGAGCTGCAGAGATTCCTCTGGATTCCTTCCTTGCATGCACAAAGCACCACCTACTGCTGTCTGCCCTCCAGTTTCCACGTGTATTATTGCATCTTGATATCTCATATTCTCTTAACAGAATGTAAATGTCCTGCAGCGTGTTTCACAAAACAAGTTAGGAAAAATTAAATAAACAAACAAAACAAAACCAAGCCAAACCAAATATTCTTTTCTGAAATGTAAGTGCAACCTGGGAATTGCAAAAATTCTAATCTCATCACTGAGTAGTAGTTTTTCTAGTTTTTGGCAAATAGGTTTTGCATCCATACAATTCTGAAGATCCAATGTGCAAATGCCCTGTATTTTGAATTCAGTAGATGTCAGTTTGAGAGGGTTGGATGTAATTGCTCCACTAAGTCTTATCATGCAAACATCATACAAAGTGCTGAATGTGATTACACAGCTATATTTCTTCATTAATAGGCCTGTCCATATTTTGCTGTGCTGCAGAATGGTATTTTGATTGTGTTGGAATCTAAATCACATTTTGAATACATACTTCAGGCCGCAGTGGTGTAAGCTCAGAGTAAACTATACCATTTCTCTAAAAAAAACCCAAAAAAAACCCCCAACAAAACCAACCAAAAAACCCTCCCAAAAAACCCAAAAAAACAAAAACAAAAAAAAAAAAAAACAGCACCCAACCAAAAAAAAAAAAAAAAAAAAAATTACTCCCACCAAAAAGCAAACAAACAAAAATGAGCAGGAGGGTCTCAACAAGACCAGAGAGAAATTGTATTTTTGAACTTTTACAGAATTTGTAAATATCACTATTTAGGGGAGAGGTTAAACAAGTCTCTTCCTTCAATTTCTGATTTTCTTTTTTTTTTAAACAGGAAATAAAAAATCAAAAGCCAAATTAGATTAGTTAATTAGATCTTTCTTTCTTTGTTTGTTTGTCTCACTAAGCAGCGAGTCCTGTTCACCATGGAGCTGAACTCCTTCACCTGTTCAGGGTTGCCCATTACTATATGAAAAGCCCTTTGCCTTCCAGGGCTTCCATCTGCTGAATTGCAGTTCAACAGCAGGACCCCTAAAGGAGGTGTCTGTATGTTCCTGCTGACATGTTCCTGCAATCAGCCCTAAGATCCTGGAGTCTGCAGCACTTCACAGGGTGCTGAACTCAAACATATATAGTGAGATCTAAGATTAACCTATGAGTATAAAAATTTTATAGTGGGCTTTTTCATAGCTTATGAAGAAAAAGAACTCCAAATCCTTCCTGCTTTGAAGGGGGTCTTTAGCAGCCCTGGACTGCTGGACTGACAGAGAGAGTCAATGAAGACAGAAACCACCAGAGCAAACTGCAGAAAATAAAGTGATGTATGGGACCTGGGACTCAAAATGTCCAGAACATCTCTCAGGTGCATAGATTGTCAAACTTGCCCTCTTTTCACAAGAGGTAACAAAACCCCTGAACCAATAATCTTGATTTTCCTAGCAGCAGGCCTCTTCTCTTGATAGATCGTAATGTCAGGCTGATAAATTAGCTGTTCAGCAAGTATTTTCACTCCTTCCTCTTCAGAAGTAGAGGCTGGAGTGGGAGACAACTATCACATGCATGAAGGAGGTATTGCTAAAGAAAAGTAAAACAAATGCAATTGTTTGACAAACTTCACTAAACTTTTACTCTAGAAGCTCATATTTTCTAGGGTTTTGAGCAAATGCATTTATAAACACTTTTTTTACATTGCCTTCTCTGTGACATCAAAGGATAATCTGTTTTTTAAAAGCTTAGCTGCTTTTAAATATAAGTCACAAGAAAATATCCTAGGTAATAAAATATATCTAATTTAAAAAAAAAAAAAACAACCAAAAACAAACAAACAAACAAACAAACAAAACAAAAAAAAAAAAGAAAAAGAGAAAAAGGTGGCTCTAAATGTCAAGCTTCATATGTTTGTTACCTCTTAGAGTCTTGTGTCTTGGGAACTTTAACTCTATCCATACCATGAACAGCTTAATATTGTTGAGTGTTTTGCTTCTGGGTTCTCTTTAAAACCCCCTGCCTTAGATTATGGTGTTTGGGGTTTTTTGTTTGTTTGTTTTAATGATGTTACATGGTAAAAAACCCAATCTTAGCTGACAGCCCAAAGGAGTCCAGAAGGGCTCCCATAAGGCACCACATTGCCTCTTCCTGTGTCTGAAAAGAGACCCTAAACCCCACACCCTGGGCTGCCACTGCCCCTCAGCAGTCACTGACCTCCAGAAAGACCTTGTGCCTTTAGATTTGTGCAATCCTGTTCTGAGTCATATTTTGAGAAACTCCTAGAAAAACAGAGAGATTTTTTGCTTAAGACCTTCACATTTTGGAGAGTTTATATTAGGAGGGGCGAGTAAAAAGGAAAAAAAGATTTCAATATATGTCCCTCTGGTAAAGAATATTTATTAGCAAGAAACGCAATAGGACCTGTAAGCTCCCAGGGTTCTATAAGTCAGCCTGGGTCTCAGGAAACTACAATGCCAGAATAATTTATCTACTAGTTAGGAAAGACAGTTTCAAGCCATTACATTTCTCACTACATGTTTCTCCATCCCAAACAGAATCCAGAGGTAAAGCAGCAGCAGGCTCAAAGAGGGACTTCAGGGGTTCTCTGTCAGAACACAGCTGTTGCTGGACGTTTTTGCTGAGGAAATACTTGAATAACAAACAACAGCACAGCTCCCTTTCCATTTTATTTTGCTTGTGAAAACTGTAGATATAATTGCCTTTTTTTTTTTTTTTTTTTTTTTTTTTAACCTGAAGAGTGTTGTTCCAGGACATAAAAGAATTCAAATGTCTTGCTGTCTTGCTGTGGAGGTTTTTTTATAAATCCTGTTTTCTTTCTGAAACAGTGGGTTTGCTTTGGTCTCTTGTGGGTGATAGCCCATGCCAAAATCTGCTCATCAATCATCACAAACCAGCACCTTCTCCAGCCTCCCTCTCAGGTGCACTGCACAATATGTTCGGTAGAAAGAAGAGCAGATGATGTTCTGGATTCTAGATAATGATAAATAACATACTTATTTTCCCAAACTTTGCAAACAACTTAATATGTCAGATCACACTTAAATGTAAATATGAACAATCTTAAGGAACAGCCTTATCAATTCAGGTTAAAAACAAATTCAGATTCTTGTGGATCTTTCAGCTCCTAACTGTTCATACAGTGATATTCTTGGACACAGATATTAATAAACAGCTTTAGAAAATGTATTTTACTGGAATGTCTTATAATAGCTTCTCTTTAACTGCTTTGGAGAGAGGGACTGCAGTGTGCAACATCATCATCAGATAATTTGAGTGCATACATCAAATTCTCAGCTTTGGAGTCACACATATATATTAAATAATAAATTGTGGGTTTATTTCCCATTGGTCAGCCTGACTGTTCTTTTCCTCTCTTAGCACTTTCTTCATAAACAAGTCTATAACAGACTAAGTAGGCTGCAGGGAATTATTTGGGTAAGGAGGTATTCTGAAAAATGCTGTAGAGATGGCCTGCATGTGATAGATTAAAAAAAAATAAAATTACAGCCTTTGAAAGTACCATGCACAGTGTCACCTACACCTGGGTTTGTATTAAGGAAACTGGGACTCCAACACAAAAACAACAAATAAACACTCTATTTTCCTCTGATGATTTTTCTCTGCAGCACACACAGCAAACATCACCAATTCTAAGATTTTATGAATTAATCTATTCTGTCAGATCAGGTCTAATGACTGAAAATGTCATTTGGAAAAGACCCAGACAAGTTTGGCAAACATTTGAATGGAGAAGACTACTGCTCCCATGAAGCAATGTGGCACAACAGGATAAATCTAATTGAAATAAACTACATCTACTATGTAAATCAAAATACTTCAGTTTGGTTCTAAAGTATATGACACCACTACTCTGTTCCAATTTTCACCAGGAAAGCCATTAAAAACCACTGAAAATTGGAGCCCTGATGAAATAAACTTAATGATTACTAAGAAAAGAGAGAAATAAAATCAACACCAACTTTCAGTTCACTGCAGTAAAGCCTCTGATGGTAGAAAGGAATTTTATGTTTATTTATACTGTTTTTTTTCCTACTTGAACAAAAGAATGAAAAAGAGTGAGATATATACAGACATAGTTTAAATGTGCTTCTACTCTAAATCAAGAAGGTGCAATGCAATGGACAGAGATTATACTAATTCTTAGCATAACCTTAGGAACAATTTGCCATTTGATTAAGTATCACATGGACTAGTATCTGCTTACAAAATTTTAAAATCCTTGCACATCAAATGTTTCTATTGCATAAAAAATGGAAATGCACGCTGTTCCTAAGAGCACTAGGCTCTCTGCTTTTACACAGTAGTCATTACATTATTCAGTCTTTCTATTTCTCTTACATGTGTTAAGAAATTAACCTTTAGTTAATAAGTGCTTTCCTAAGGAAAAAAATGAAACAAAATCCATTAGAACAAAACCCCTCTGTTTCACAGTGATGCAAATGGAGAAACTCATTTGCTTCTCAGTGACAAATGTGCTCTACTCTTGGCCCATACACATGTTGGAACAATCCACTGCTATTGATTGGCTTCCTTACCACATGAAAGGCAAGTAGGCATTTTTTAGGTTATATCTCAATAAATTGCAGATTGTTAGACAATGCTTGCTAAAGGCAGCTGCCTTCACCAATGGAATAAAACAGAATAAAAAAACCCAACTAGCACTGCATATGTCCTATCTGACTTTAAAGGAAAGAAGTTTATAAATGGGAGCAAACATGAATTCTTGAGGCTGTACTCTGCTTTCTGACCTGTGGAGTAGAGGACCTGAGTTACAAGAATTATTACCACAGGGAAAAATATAAGCTTGACCAAAGGCAGGATTCCTGCCACACATTCTTGGGCCACACAGCTCCACCCTCCAGGTCCTCACTCTGTAGGAGAACTCCTCTTCTATGGAAGAGCTGCCCACTGCTCCCAACCCCTTATCTAACTCTAGTTTTGATGCAGGTGAAGACCAGTGAACTTCATTTCCCTTTGCAAAGAGCAGTTATTCCTGCATCCCACAGGCCAGAGGGGGAGAGTTTCTTGTACTCCTAAACACCTGATCAAGAGTTGGCTTCACATTGGCTGTTGCCCTTTGCCTGGCCAGACTGGAGGTACAGCAGAAAGAAGTAGAGCCTCATGACCCCATCTATCTTTGTAGTAGATACAGTCCTGGGCATCATAAAAATGTGATTCTCCCAAAACAACTTCAGGAACAATTTGTCATCAAATTATTTGGGTTTCTTGCATATTTTTTTGTGAAGAGAAGATGCTCTTTGATCCTGGAAAGTCTGAACAACAGCAAGGCTGAAATGATTTATCTTCTAGCAGCAGCCACGTGCACCTCGTTTCTCTAGCCCTTCTTCATTCTCCTTTAGTTGTAATTTTATGGTTGCACAGCACAGGGTCCTGCCAGCAAAACTTCCGAGAGATTTAGGGCTCCTGTGTCTGAAGCCAAATGCTTGAGGTCAGCAAGCAGGATATTAATCCTCTTTACCTATATAATTGTGAATTTCCTGAACAATCTACGCAATCCACCCTCCTCCGGCAGCATGCCCATCCATGCTGTAATTTCTCCTTGTTATAATTTTTTTTGGTTGTTTTTTCTTTTTTTTTTCTCTTTTATTTTTAATTTGATTGTTTGTGGTTTTGTGTAGCTTTTTGGTTTTGTATTTGCTTTTGTTGTTGATGTTTGGATGAGGGTTTTTTTTTTTTGTTTTCTTTTTATATTTTCTAAATGTTCTGAAAGGCATTGGAGTTATGGCATTTCTAAAAAGTAGCAGAAAATGAAGGAAAATTTCACCTTGTTGCATTCAAACCCTGGGAATACAGAACACTGTCTACAAGGTTGTGCTTTTAACAGTTTCTGGAGGTCTCAAAGCAAGGACTAAAAGCAGGGTTTGAGTGACAATAGAAATATAATGTACGACAGCTGCTGGTTACAGGAACAGAGACAAATATTCATTATGCAATATTTATGATGCAAACTGCCCAAGGAGAGAGGTGGCAGACTGGTGTCTGTAACTGCAGAGGTTTGTGCCACCACTCCCCTAGTCACCTGTCCCCCCAGAGCTGAGGCTGCCAGTCACCCCAAGCTGCATGATGGCTTTTTAATGGGGACAACTGGCCACTGGGGACCAGAGCAACTTCTCAAAACCCACTTGCACTCATTGCTCAGAGCTAGAAATTTAGTCTGAGTCTGGGAAAGAAGAAGAGGGAATATTAACCCTTGCACTCCATAGCCCATCACCAGCTCTAAAGAATATCATTGCACCTACAAGCTTTGATTATCAACAGTGCAATTATTTGCAAATGCTGTTACAAACTACTGTAAACTTACTGATAGTAAAACATTAAAGGATTTTTAGAAAGTGGTTAGTACAGTGTTCTACTTTCACTCCTTTGCCATCTAAATGGCATCTATCCCTTTAAAAATGTGTCATAAATGTAGACATAAAAATGAGTGTTATTTACAAAACGGTCCAAAATGAATGGCCTTAAGCATTAAGTATTGCATGATCACATATCCAACAAATTTTCTACACATATGTAGTGTACACTCTCGATGGAGTTTAAATTCATACTTAAAGGAAGTCATATGGATCATCTGAGGTAAGAATAGTGAGGCCAAAACACCACTTTAAAACACTGGTGGTAATTAGGATCACTGATGTACAAACACAAGAAGTGGAAGGAAAACAGTCCTGGATATACAAAAATAACATACTGGATCAGAGCAAAGATCTACTACCTCAGCATCCTCTTCTACTTGTACTACTCAATAGCAGGTAACTAGATATGAGTGTCACAGTCCCTGAAAACAGCCTTAATTTTAAGATGGAAATTTTGGCAGACTTCAACTACAGCAATGCAAATAGTAAAAAAGCAAGGTCATATATCTGTCCTTTGTGAGCAGTTAGTCTGTCTGTTCTAACAGGATGTGCATATAAAATGGGACCAGGAACAAGCTTCATTAGCACTGGGATATAAAAAGAAAAACCCAAAAATATAGACCTTCTGATGGAAGTTGTGCTTTTTAAAGAAAACATGCAACTTATATGAAACTTTAAAATATATAAATTTATTGGTATAAGAAGAAGCTGTGATCTTATCCAATTGAATTCTTTGTTTCCAACTTGTCATAATTTATTTTCTCCACCTCTCAGTATAATCAAAGATAGATAAAACTCAGCTTTGGAGAGAGATGCTTAGGATTTTTTTTTTTTTTATGCATTAAATTTTGGATAGCAAGTGTGTAAAACCTTACTTTTCATAAATTGTTGTTCTAAAACACTTTGTAGTGTGAGATGCTTAAGTTCAACTGTTAAATAATGAGCTCATTTAAAAAGCAGGAAAAAAACAGAAGAAAAGGCAGAGAGAAAAGAGGCAAAACTGCTCCTGTTCTAGGTGGTCATTTAAAGACGAAATGAGGATTTTTTTCAAGACTGAAATGGCAGGCAGCACTTCCTTGGTGTCAAAGGCAAGTAATAGGATGACAAAGGGTGTTTGCTCCTTTATCTTTTCAATTTCATTTCAGCCAGTCTCTAAAATGAATACCTGTCCTGATGAGTGTGAGGAAAAAGCTAATCCAATAGGAACAGCAATAACTTTTCAATGTCCTGCTCATTTTTTCTCCCTTATACTGCAATAAGGAATTCTTGTAAAAGCTATTTCCATCTTGAATGTTTAGGTCAGTATTGTGTGGAAGGAGTAGCTGAGAAGCAGAAAAAGATGGCTTTTAAGGTTAGGACCTCACTGAGAGCATGTGCATGGAAATCTGGATGATGGTGATAAGGCACCTCTCAGAGATGGGCAACTGGCTATAGCCTAAACCAGGTTCCAAGAAAGACTGAGCTAAAAGAGGAGACTATTGCTGTTCCTCCACAAAACAAAAGCTCTCATCACTCCTGTTGTCCTGATCCCACAGCCACCCTGTCTCATCCCATGCCTCCTCCCATCCTAAAGATTTCCTGCAATCTCCAATACCTCCCTCCCTGGAGATGACTCCAGGCCTTGATCTCCAGCACCCAGGGCAGGCAAGAGGCAGCCTGAGCCTGCTAACATTTGAATTCACCTTACACCTCTGTCTTCACACAAAATTAAGATGGCTGGAATCTGCCAGGTCTCTAACATAAGAGATTATTAAAGATTATGATATTACTTTGAGGTGTGATCATGAAAAATAACAAAGTCAACAAAATAAAACACTACAGAAGACATGTGGGAGAATTGGTTGAGGGCAGCCACTTTCCTTCTTCCTTGAGAAAGATTCTTCTGCTGTAAGTTTAGGAGTGGTATTACTAATGGGAACCAACTACGAGCAACAGTTTGCCATTCTGAATAAAATGAATCATTCCTAATATGATTAGCACATGTTACATATTAGAATGAATATGAAATTTAAGTTTGAAAAGAGCATTTGTTGAAAAGGCAGAAGAAAAAGGTTGACATGACATTTTCTGCAAAAATGAACACTTAGAAAAAACTCTGCTTTCTATATTCATTGTAGAGGTATTTATATTAAAAAGCTATTAGTTACTCAAATGTCACATTTATGAATAAAAACTTATCTTGGTGCCATAGGAGATATTGCAGATGAGTTCTTGTTTGTGTAAAGAACTGCAAACCCACAGATTTTCCCTAAAACAAAAAATGCAGAGCTACTATCTCACCCTTTCACTAAGTGGGAACATGAAAACCTCCAATAGATTATTTAAAATTACAAAGGTAAATTGTTAAATAAGTTACACAGCAATAAAATAATCTTTGATAGGATTTTTACAGTTTTATTTATCAACTGCTCATAAATGAATAAGTCATAGACTGGATACATTGGGTTCAACAGAATTAATTTTCTGTGGCTTAGACAGTGGTATGAAAAGCAGAGATTTCCAGGAGACAGGATTTCTGATAAAAAAGATTTGCCATTTTATTTTATTGTTTTTTTCCCCCTGTCTGTTAGTTTATTTAATTTGAATAGATCAGCACCTCAGAGCTGTTAGACCTGGATAGTCAAAAAAGCAAGGCTGGCCTGTTAAACAAGATTTTGGGATCTCTTCCAGAACTAGCAGGATCTGAACTCAAGTGATGCAGGAAGAAGTTTGGCAACCCAGTTGGACCTTGACCACCTGTTTTCCCAGAATTTTAAAATTCTTTTAAGGAGAATAAATTACTCGGAGCTGGGGATCCCAAGGTTTTCCTGCAAGCAGGCTTCATATCAATGATCTTGGAAAGTCTTATATGTCTTTTTTGCCTGGAAACAGTCCTTGGAAGTCCAGCTTGGGCTTCTCCTCCCTGCTGACTCCCTCAAGAGCCAGGATGCACTAAGAGTGCTGGCACACTGGTCATGTTGGACAGGAAGGCATCTTCCAAGATGGCAATTGTAGCCCACAGGAAATTCAGTCTTCCAGCTCTATTGATCAGGTGGGAAACATCCCACAAGGCTGTCAATATTAAAGACCAGGGCTTTGTAAGCTTGGTGATCTTTACTGGCTTATCATAAATCTAAGATGGTTGATTTACCAAAATGCTGTGAAACCCATTTGTTCTGGCTGAGACTATCTTTTCCCAAAAATTACTGACCTTGACATTTAGCTCTGCTGCATGTGTTCTGTAGGACTTTGGGATACTTACTGTCACTTGCTCTTCCAATTTACCTGCCACTAGGGCTCAGAGAAAGTTGTCCTCTAATCCTCTGTTTAGTTTAATTCAACTACAAGGGCAGCAAGTCAGTGAGATTCCACAACAGAGACCCTCCAGGATCAGCTGAATGAATGGTAGGCTTTAGTATGTCCCACAATAAAACAATATTCAGAAAATAGTAGGTAAAATCCTGAAAGCAGTACAGCTGTAAAATGCTGTATTGGATCACCTGCAGTGCTTCTGTACCAGAGCTTATTTATTCTGGATCCCATTGGTGTTATAAGTGTAGCATGCATTGCTTACTGTAGGTCCACAACAGTGTTTCTTCTGTGCAAATTGGATTTAAATTGCAATGGAACCTCCTTCTGGTGGAGACCAGTAAATGTCACTGTGATAACATGCACTGCTAGTTACATTTGTGATTGCTCATTTCTTCGTTCACTATTTCTTCATCTGTTCCTCAAAGAGGTCATCTGTTTTTGGCAGGCTACTTGAAGAAGTGTGAAGAAAGAAGAATATTTATTAATGCATTTATATAAAGGGTGTCAAGTTTAATTCAGTATAATCTGTAAGGCAATATTACTTCCAGCTTATTAGGAAAAGAATAAATAAAATCAGAATGGCTAGGCACTGGAAAGGGCTCCAAACAAATTGGTAGTGAAACCTTAGCAAAGCCCTTGTTATCACTCTTGTCTAGGCTACACTTCTGCAGTGAGGAAACTGCTTAACACTCTGTAAGCTCTGAGATGACTCATATGCTTCAAATTGAGCATTTACATAACTGTTTATAGGCTGGGGGCATTGCATCTTAACCTCCACAGGGGAAGGGAATAATCTCTCCCATGCTCATTACACACCAAAAATATAATTCTGTTTCTAGAAGTCTTCCTGCTTCTACCAGGAACATCTTTGCAGTTTAAACATCCCGGATATCTTTTTACTTATTTTTCTTTTCCCTACTAACTTCTAGTAAACATAGTGCTTTTGGGATGCTTTTGGACCAGAAAGGCAGAGGTAAAATGAAAAAAAAGGCAAAGTAGTAAAAATGCAAATCAGGGAAAACATTTTGTAAGGTAATTCATTGCATTAGAGAAGGAAATATATGTGGAATATAAAATTCTATTCTGTCTGATATTGCATGTCATTAACGTACAATTTAGTTTACATATAAAATATGATAGAGAAATAGGTAAATGTTCTTACATGGATGTTCATGTGATGCTTAATGGCTCAGATACTATTTTAATACATCTTTTAAAATACAACCTGTTAAGCATAATTACTTTTTTGAGTAGTATTGTAACAGTGATCAATTTGGACCCTAACACTGAGATTATAGATCTGAGGGGGTTTTATTGGTTAGAGGCAATATTTGCTAGAAGATGAAGATATGAAGAACTGGAAACATTCATCTCAAAGTTAGGACAAACACTTGTCCTGCTCCCCTCTAAATAAAATCATCCTCACTTCCATGCTATAAAACTAGTGGGTCTCCCATATTTTATTAGTTCATAGAATATTTTGTATTGGAAGGGCTCTCTCAAAATCATCAACTCTAACCTCCCTACAATAATGAAGGTTGAGGTTTTCCTGGTTTCACTGGTTTTTTCCTATTTCTGCACTTGGAAAATTTGGGTCTCCAAATTACACAAACATTTATCTTTTTATTTTTTACAAAATGATTAGTTTCACATCTTATGTGGATAGCATTTTGCATTTTTATACTGCCTTTGTAGAGACCACCTAAGGTATCCTGCAGTGGTCTTAAATAGTACAGCAACTTTTCTGATGCAAATGGCTGGGTTTGTATTTTCTGTTCAGCTGAACACAATTACACAGTTACACAATTACAATATACTTTTATGGTGACAAATATTGTGAGATACGAACTGCTGAAGAACTATCTGGGCTGCCAGCAGAACTCCCATCCTAGTCTGGGATTTCACCCACAGTCTTCACAGCACCACAACATCCTGCACAGTAATGCTCCATCTGTTTATGGCTGGCAAAATAACCCTCATCATTACTACTGCCCAGCTCAACAGCTGTAATAGTGTAATGAAATACAAAACCATTTAAGGCTCCTATTGCTGTGAGATAAATGCATGAGTTCAATCCACATAACTCCTTCTATACAAAGGTGCATCCCTTTGGAGTCTTTTATAATGGGTGGAGAGTAGGGAAAGGGAATCTGGGTGTTTATGTGGACCAAGAACAAGGGGGTTTTGTCAATCACTCCTCCATGGGTCTCTGAATAATTTTCACTGCTCACAACAGTTACTGATGTGCCTCTTGTACTTGTGGCTCATGTTACCAAGTAGAGTCCAGTGCTGCCTGACATCCCCACCAAACGCCTTTGTGATGGCCAAAGACAAAACAAGAGTGTGGTGAACTGGGAAAAGAAATATGACAACAGCTGCTTTGAGAGCCAAGATGGATGATGAAGTCTTAGCTGGAGGAAGTGGCTACTTGTGAAGAGAAAGAAACAAAATCAACTCGTACCTTACATGAGAGGATTTTATTTCTGGTGTTAGGGGATGAACACTTCCTGCTAATTCAAAAGGTAGTCATGGAAACACGATGGCTGCAGCAAAGACCTTTCAGACCACTGAGTCCACATCCTTCATGTAGGATATAGTTTTCATACTTCTAACATTCTCAGTATGTTTAACTGGAGCTTAGCCAAAAGACCAGCAAGAAAGTGTATAATTTGGAAATAAGCCAAGACAAATGCTTTTTGATTAAATACACTATATAATTAGTTTTAATTCACTATAAAATTCTCTAGAATTTATCCCCTTTATTGGTAGATTGAAATACACTCCCTTTGGGAGAGTTTAGCAGGAATATTTGTCCTCATGAAGTAAATATGTATTCCCATTCTCTTCCTAGCTGCCTGATAAAACAACTGGGGCAATGATTCCTTTGCCAGCTTTGCCAGTAATCTCTGTGGTTTGCCTGGAAAATCTATGTCTTCTTGTAGGAGTATGAGTAATAACCCAGTTTAAATAATAATTCTGTCTTCCTCTTCTGATTTCACGGAAAACATAAAGTTTCTACACACTAAAGATATGGTGAGAAAACCCCTTGTTTTTTTATGCATAAAATGGAGGGCTATCCAGAGACTATAACATCGTGGGAATTGACCTATTTAGTAATGCTTCATAACTAATTCTTATCCTCCTAAGAAAAGCATGTTAAGTCAATTAAAAGGTTCATGCATATAAATTGCTTGAAGCTATTCAAGGATGATGATAAAAATATACTGAAATTTGTAATCCTGTTGGTAGAGAGGGAAACTTCTTTATAAATGGAAGACACTGGAGTGAATAAAAGGCAAAAATACCATCTATAGACTCATTTGCAAACAGAGACAATCTAAACAGGGTTCATTTACTCTCCTTTAGAATTGTCATAGTCCCAGATACTCAGGAAATGGCAAGGAACAGAATTCCCAGTCATAGACCATGACTATGCCTGCTTCCTCAGATGTGCACAAAGCTTTTGCATAACTCACTTTGCCTTGACAGAGATAATTTTTTTTTCAATGTGTAGTTATGGAAAGAAAGAAAGATGCAAAATTTTTTGTGATTTCAGATGAACTTTGGCCAGAGAAGGGTAGAAAATATCAAGAGAGGTGTTTCTTTGATTTTCAAAAAGTTTTTTAATACTTCTTTCTCTAACTTATTTTATTTTGGGAAATGACCCACCCCAACAAAGGAAGGATTTTTCAAGGGGGATTAAAAATCTGGAAAGGAAATGCAACTTATTACTTTGTGCTCAAAGATATAGTTGGCTTCTCCAAAATGAGACAATGCATGACATCATTGTTACACCAAATATTCCTAAAAAGGTTATTTAATTTCAACCCTAAAAAGTGCACTCATTTCTTAGCCAAGTATTGATCCTTGGCAGATTCAAATCACAAGTGCTAATTATTGTGAGAACAGATTTCTTTAATGTTTTAAATTTAACCCATGTCTAAATTGTCCTTTCCTACCCTCGTGCAAATGTCATTTTTTACAGCAAGGAGGAAGGGAGAGGTATTGCATCTCCAGATACCTGAGTTCTGTCAGAGGGTGAGATGTGTAAACACAACTCTACACTTTATAGGATAAGTCCCTTAGACTCAAGTTAAGCTATCTCCTGTGAGTTCAAATTTCCTTTGAACTCTGCCATCTGAGTGGCCTGTGACATTTTACATGGTCACTGTTTTCTTGTGTCAATGAAAAGCAGTTTGGGCATTAAATTAGAGCCTAAAATCATGGAGGAGCCTGCATGGATTTTACTTGACTTCTCAGCATTCTAAAGCAGCAGACTGAACCCAAGAACTTGGAAAGACCACATGTCAAGAAATTTTCTGTAGATCCTCTCTGATTTTTTTTCTGGGCAAAATATCTCCCCAGATGAAGCAATTTTTACAGTAAACAGAAATTTACTGCAAAAATATAAACAGATAATCAGAAGTTTATCTGTTATCATTTATAACACAAAATACTCCATAAAATGTTTTGATGGTGTACCAAAACTGAAATAGAATATAAATCCTTAGGCCTCTAACAAAATATGCTATCCCAGAACATTTTTTACCCAGCTTACTGTGCTTTCAGCATTTTAAGTTGAGGTCATTTTGACCTTTTTAGCACTTCTATTTTATACAAAGCCAGGGGAATTGCTTGTAAGTGTCACAAGAATAGGCAAAAGGTGTTAAAATCTTCTGAACCATAGAGACAATGGTTTGTTTAGAGTTTGACTTCAATTTCAAAAAAGAAATTATTTTCTGCCATATTCCATGCACCTGTGTCATTCAGATGTAATGGTCTCGAACAGGGTACTAACCCTCATGAATGACTAATGCCTGCTGTACCCATACTATATTATTCTATACTTATATAGTAATTCTATCACTAACCATGATAGAATCATAGTTTACAGAAAGGCTAGCTTAGTTGATTTTGGTTTTTTTTGTTTGTTTGTTTGTTTGTTTGTTTGTTTTTGTTTTTGTTTTTTATTTGTTTGGGGCTTTTTTTTTTTTTTTTTTATTTGGGTTTTTTTGTGTGTGTGTTTGAGTTTTTGTTTATTTGTTTGTTTTTTAATGTACAGAGGACTTTGAGTTTATATTACAGAAGCTGGATTGAAGAATCATCCCAGGTACTTGGAGGGCCATGCTGGGAATTCTGCCCTGTGATTCATCAGAAAAGTCTTAACCACAAAGCAAGTTTACAAAGAAGTGGTCAGTGTAACTGTGGAAGTAACCCAGGACACATCAGGATTTTCACATAATCTTACATAAACAGAGGTAATTTACTGAAACTAATGTGGAGCTGATATTTCCTCATTCCAAGGTGCTGTGAGGATAACCCAGGGGTATGGTGAAGCTATTGAACAGCCACAATTAACCTCAGATGTAGGATATCACTCTTTAACATTGACCAAGTCTAAACACTCTGGAGATGAACACTTGTTTTATATCTGATCATGGTTTTGATTCAGCACTGTGGTGAAGAACATGGATTACCTTTAAACATTTCACTCCTCTCTCTCCTGTGCTCACACAAATAAAAGTAATTAGGTAAAAATCACAGGTTACAAGAGAAAGTAAGTAATTGAGAGCTAAATTAAACTAGTATCAAACTGTTTAGGAGAAAAAGCTAATTTCCATCCACCTCTCAGTGATGGTGTAATAAACATTGTAACAATACCACAGAATTACTGAAAACCCATAACACGTTTTTATCCTTCCTTGTAGTGGTCCTTATTACAGGCATTAAACTCATTCATGAAAAAACTCATTGATCAAAAGGTTATAAATTATGGAAGTAGATTAAAGATGTACACAGGTGTATGTGTTTGCTTAAATTCAAGCTGCTCTTACTGCCTTATTCAGATTCTTTAGGTTAAACAAAGTTTTCTTTTGGTTTGGTTTGGTTTTTTATTTGTTTTGTTGGACAAGTAACTCAAAGTTTTGAATTTTCCCAATAGAGGTTCTCTGTAATTAAGACTTCATCAGACTTTTCAAATTTGATTATTTTTAACTTGTGGAAAAATCCTTTCATTTGTTTCTTAAATTTTTCCAAGCATGGTCTCAGTCTCACTCATGATCATTACCATTGCCTAATTAAGAATAAATGAATTTTATACACAAAACCAAAAGAAGTTAACCCAATACAATAGCATACTTGACAAAAAATTACAGGCTATTCCCAGTGCTGTGAAAAAAAAACCAAGTAATATTAAATCCTACTCAAAAGTTTTTATTCATGAGCATTTTCATTATTTTTCATTATAGTTTGAATTCATATAATGGGAAAATAATAAGGAAAAACAATATTTAAGCATAATTTACCATGTTAGAAATACAGTATATCTGAGTACTGAAAAGTAGCAGAATCTTTCCAAAAAGGGGGAATGATAAATATTTGGTAAAAGTCCATTTTTATGATGATAAGATTAATTGAAAAAAATTCAGGTAATCAAAATATATAGAATTAAACATCTAATGTAAAGTAGACCACAGTGTTCTTTCATTAACCATATTTAGGTAGTACAGGCCAAGAAAATAGTGAGAAATACAGTTTCATATTTTAAGCACGGGCTTACCTAATACAGATTTTCATAATAAAAGGGGTCTGTCCTTGCCAATAACAAAGTCTCTCCAAATCTCTAAGTTATTAATACTGTTTTTTCTTGATTGCAGAGTAATTATCAGCAAAAGAATAAATAACATAATACAGTAAATCTTCTATTTAAAGGTTCCAAAATCAAGAACTTAAAAATATTAGGTTTAGATGTGCACACAGATCGAAATAGTACATGCAAAGAATAAGACACAATCTGCGTACATGCAGTTTACTCTGAAATATTTAAATTGTACAGTTTTGGCTTTCTGCAACTACAGGATAAACCTTCAGATTATAAGTATATCTGCCCTTTATTAAAGTATGAAACATTTCATATGACTTACAAAAATGTTATAAAAACCTATTTAATCATCCTCTATCTTTCCATCCCACCCTGAAAGGTAAGAGTCTATTCAAATCCTATTTGCATATGACAACATTCCTGAAAACAGGCACCATTAGTCTTGAGACCTGCTGTCATTAACAAAATTCAAAGAAGAAGATCTCTATGCTAGAAAAACAGGATTTGAGAGAAATAGATCTAAAAATGTTCCTTGAAAGTTATTACCTTTGTTGTTCTTTTAAAAAAAGTCCTTTATAATCACAGTCTGGATGTTCTTTTGGTTTTAAACCAAACCATTATAACAGGAAGCTTGATATAGATTGACATATTATGATAAACAACTACCACAATTTGTCTGGATCTAAACACTTGCAGAAATGTTCCTGTCCAGGCCACAATTTCATCTGAACACCAGGTACATTTTGAGCAGGCACACACTCACAGGTCCCTCGTCTTTGGGCACTGCATCTTTTGGCTCCTTCCCTGCTGTTTCTGAGCAACTTGTAATAGAGTGTTCCATGGAAGAAAGACTTCAGGCAGAAGTCCAGAGAAAGAGGCAAGAAAAATGTGACTTATCTCTCAGCAGGCTCTAGAGTGTGAAATGACAGTAGCTAACCACTGTGGCCATATTGCTTACTGGGAGAAACAAAAAAGAAGTCTCCTGGTATGGAAAAGTTTTTATTCAAAATAAATCCTGTATGGCCACAGCTTCAGCAGTCTTCATTAAAACCATGCGACTGAAACCCCTAAACACATAGAGTAAAAACCCATGGATTTAGACCACACAAACTCTTCTTCATAGATGTCTGCACAATCACTGACAACTAAAGAGAGACTCCACAGTAATCTGAAATCAATTTACATTACAAGAGTCATTGGACATCAGTGTCTCATCATTTGTCACTATATGAAACAATCTAATATTCTGCCTTGGCAGGTGTTCCATCCAATTATTGAACACAAATTGCAAATCCTTTCCTTTTTCTGAACTTCTTCTGAAGTATGGATTTGGAAGAATAGTGATCTCTAGTATTCCAGGATTCAATCTCCGTGATTTAAAATGTTGCAGACACCACTCGTAACATGGGGGGGGGGGGGAGAAAAAAGAAAAAAATGAAAAATGCTCCACAGTGTTTAGATGAAGGGACAGTAAAAGGGGAATTACATTAAAGAAGTCAAAAGAAAATTGCTTTACGTGTTCAAAAATTTGATGGTGTAGATTCATCTAAAAATGAGGAAGTCAGAAGTAGAAGAAATGGATGAAAATACCACTTGTTTTCTGCACCCACACATGGGGAAAAAAAGACCTTGACTGATGGCAATCCCTTGTGCAAAAGAAGGAAAGCAACTGTGAAGAGATCTTGTTCTTCCTCATGCCATCAATGTGCCTAAATCTTGTAATTTTCTTCTATAGCATTTGTGATATCTGCCCTTTCTGGACATCCCTCTGAAGATCCACATCTCACGTAATTTCCACATCAGCCTTCTCTCTAGCAGTCATGTAAAATTTTCTTACCCATTGCCATAAAACCTTATTACTAAATCTGCTTCTTTTAAAGCAGTTTTTGCTATCAAAAATCCTTCATGTCGTCACCAAGGCTATCCAAAATAATTTTATTCTCTCATTATTCAATCTTTTTTTTTCTTTTTTTTTTTTTTTTTTTTTTTTTTTTTTTTTTTTTTCTTGTTTATATATCTAAACATTTTGCCTTCCTAAATTACTTCAAATGAAAAAGGTCCAACACAATCCTTTAAAAGGTGAACCTTTTGCTGGAAAAAAAATGGAAGCTTTGTTTAAAAATGGAAACAAAACTTTAAAAAGATCCCCTCAGAAACTACAGTGAAAAGTTTTGACTGATCTGATTTACCTTGAGGTTTTAGTTCATGAAAGCTTTTGTGATTTTGATGTTTTTTAATTCCAATTGAATAATATGGGGGAAAAGCCCCTGTAGGACATGAAAACTGTCAGTAGTTATACCGCCTTGTATAGGCAATTGATTTTAAGTGGGTATGTACACTGCCACTAGAAAGAAAGAGCTTTTACTACTTTCCCTTCATCTTAATCCTTTTTATTGACCAAGTTAGGAAGGGGTTCACTGATGAAACAGAAATGATTAATGAATTATCATGTTTTTAATAGATTCAGGATAAAAGCATAAATATCTAGTTCATAGCTTTAACTTCCTCCCTCCTGCCTCATGTTGCCAATCTAAGAATTTGGAGTATCGAGTAACTTGTATTTCTGGATAGAAATATTTTTTAGAGTTTAGCTGTGATAAATAAAGTTTAAAAGGGTTCAAGTTTTCAGTAAAGGAAATTCTTAACTAGACATTTGAAAAAAAAATTGTAAGCATTATTTCATTGTCTGATACTGGGCTTTAATCTTCATTAGCAAATGGATGAATAGATGCAATTTTCACCTATTCATTTACCTATCCAGAAGAAGTATTTCGTGACATTTGTACCACCTCCGGAATTTGGGATGTTTGCAACAGCTGTTCTATAACTAGCACAATCCTTTCTGCAAAGGTGATGTGTGGTCACAGCAGAGCTGACACAGGAACAGACAGAAGGTGAGATATTTAGGGCAGCACTCAGAGCCAGCCAAGATAAATCATCCATCTCCGTCTTGGATTATCAATAGATTGTTGCTCAGCTATTGATAGCATAAAAGAAACCAGACACCAGATCCTTGCTAATTAGGGCAGGATTTGTAGTCATTTGGTCACCATCTTGTTGTTTACAGGACTCACCTACCATCTAAGCCTTTGACAGAGAAGAGGTCGTAACCCATGAGTTAAGATAACGTGACCATCTTGAAAATGACCCAAGGAAAAGTGACATAACCTGATTAGCTCTCATGAATAGAAGTGCTTTTTGTCTCAGACTGTGTTGCTGTAAAAAGGCAGGATTATTGTGCCTTCCACTGTTTAGGTCATACATACTTGGAAAAAAAAGCCATGTATTTTTAACATAATTCCAGGTCCTCCAAACCGCTGCACCATTTTCACATGCTCACTGTTCAAAATGGAGCAGCATTTTGAAGGTTGCCTCATGAACTTAAAAACTGGTATGTTAGGAAAACTTCAGCATAAGCCTCAGCTGGATGGTGTTTATCTCTGTCACACCAAATATGTGATATCTCAGTATCCAGCTTCATGCCAGCAACCTTCACCCCTAAATGAGAATTAGTATTTGAACTACTTAACTGTATTGGTATGTGTGCAGAAATAGATGACATTTTCATTTTTTCCTTCAAAGGATAGCTGTATTGGCTCACTATGGAGTTAATCTCACATAAGTTTATCAAACATAAGATGAAATGTAAATCACTTAGACCAGAAGTTTTAAAACTGCAGTTTTAGATATTCTGAAGTATTGATTTTTCCTTCATATCAAAACTCATTCAAGGAATATTAATATTCCCAACTTTTTTTGAAGAGAAACTTGCAGTTTGAATAAGATGTAAATAGCTACCACCCTTGGAAATGAAGAAAACTAGGCTACCCGTATATTTTGCAGCGTAAAAGTTGAAACTAAACATGCCATTTTTCACCAAAATATTGTTTCTCATTACTGAAGAGAAGTGATGGGCCTGAGGGCCTCATGCATTACAAATCTCATGTGCTTTAAATTGCTAGTAAATGACTTGGAGTTTTGCCTTTAGTAGTTTCTGCCCAGCTCAGCATTTATTGCTTACAGCTGAATACAGCCACCTAAATCATCCATCACAATTTTATAACCTACTGTCACTTTCCATTTCATATACCAAAGAACTGGCACATCTTCAGAGTGACAATGGGTGAGCACACTCTACCCACACTGAATAGTTCTGTATGTGCAGCTGGATGCTTTTAGCACACAGGGAAAAACACCCGTGGGTTTCAGCCATCAGCCTTTGACCCCCCCTGAGGGGACAGAGAGCCAGAGCAGAGCCTTGCCCACAGGATGGAGTTCAGAGCTCCAGTTGCTTACAGTGACATGAACATTTCTGTCCCTCATTGACTCCACACAAGAAATAAGGTGAAACTTCAACCAGCAGTGCCAGAGACACTGATGATGATGGAACATTGAGCAAACACACCTGGACCTGGTTTGCATCACAGGCCAAGATTTTGCCATCTTTAGTCTTCTGATTCCCTAGGCAGAACTCAAATATGAGTCAAAGTCCCTCCCTAGATATAAAGTGTGTTTAGCTGGAGTGAGCAAAATGTCTGGTTTTGGCACTTAAGTTAGGAGGTAATACCAAAGTGACCAAATATAGAAAGGAGTAAAATTCAGATCTGTGCTCCAGGCTGGCATCTCTTTATTCCTCTGGGGCTACTGAACAGATCATGGTCACAGAGGAGTGGAGAGGTTCAGTGGCTCTGGGTTTCTGGAGGCTGATGGAGTGGTAAACAGCAGAAATTCAAAAGTTTCAGTTTAGCCAGGTCCAAATTTGATATCAGTATGTTGTACTCGTAATTTTGCTTCAGCACTCTCTGCTGAAGGTTCTTTTGCCATATACATATTTTCTTGGGATACAGCCATGTTGAGTCTAAACCATCTAGTTTATGGGCTTATTTCAAAAGGGTTTAATCCAAATTCCTAAAATGGATTTTTTTTTTCTCTTCTCAAATTTCATGTTGTCCTTGCATAACAGTAGCAAAGTTCAAAACTCTGAGGTTACACCTTATTACTTCAACTCTGAGTTTTATGATCACCGACTCAATCTGTAGAATTTTCCTGAAAAAATTCTTCAAATTACTGTTTCAAGTAAGTACAAGCTTCATTTTACTGTCTCATCTGTTACCTTCTTAATAGCTGTCATTTCATACTGTGTTGAATTGCCTTTTTTGTCCTTGAATGGCAAACTAAATGTATAACATAATGGACATTTCCACATGTCTGTTATCAAGTAGCATTTTAGATTATTGCAAGCACATTACCTCAACAGCAGAAGCAAGTCCTGTTGGCATAGAGTTGGTAAAAAAATCCAACGAGAATTACAGAGATTGTATCCAAATGGATATTACAGACAAATCAAAGGCTCCATCAATTTATGCAAGTTACAAAGTCACTTAGATACATGCTTAAAGAGAACAAGGAGCTCATTTCCCTGTCATGTGATTGATCTGCTCTTTAGATGCTGTGGTGATGGATGCTTAGGGAAAGGGATACATAATTTTACTGAAGACACACTAGAAGTGGATTTAAAAATGACAATCAATTATAATAATCACCATTAATCATTAATGAATTAATAATTATTTAGTAACTAATCACATTCAGTATTAGCTATTCATTAACTGAGAAGTTTTAATCAACTAATAGTTTATAACTATTATTATTAATTACATAAAAGCAATAAACCTCACAAAGGGATGTTTTTAATATTTTTTAAAATTTATTTAATATTTTTTTTCATCTTCACACTTTTAAAGAGGGAAGCCCCTGCTCCCAATGATGGAACCTTTCCTTTGGGGCAGTACTAGCCTGCCACAAATTAGCCCCTTATCCTTAATTTTTCCTGGCTAATTAACTTGTTCCAATGGAAAAAAATGCATTAAAAAAAAACCAAACCAAACCAAACCAACAACAACAACAACAACAAAAAAGCCAGTCACTGAATTGGTACTTCAGTGTTAGAATACAGCCTTTGGCTTTTCCAAAGAACTGAGTGTCACTTCAGGAAATTTCAAGACACCTTCAATAAAAGCCCTTCAGAAATCTTCTTTTTTTCAAAGTTCTAATGTATACACCTTTAGCTTTCTAAACTTTGAGACTCTAAATTTTGAGAATCAAAAGAATTTTCTAAATTTTGAAAATCAAAGAATGTGATGAGCCACCCAGAAATCAGGATATTTCATACTTTTCAACATGATCAGGGTCTATCCAGGCAGAGGCAGTCTGATGCATAACATATCTCACAGATTAATTTGTGGAGAAGTGAAGAATTGCTGTTTCTTCAAAATATATCTACAGCTTTGCAGGTATATGTCAGAGTTCAGAGACTGTATCAGGTAATGATATCTTATTTTCTCTGGGCATAATACACAAATCTTAAATATTTGTGAGTCATGCTGAACATTCAGGCTGTAAAATATATTCATAAGTTCAGGACCCTTCTTCATGAAGACTTCACTGAGGAAAAATAATGTTGAACTTTAGTTAGGGAAAAAAAAAGTTATATGAATTTCCATTTTTTGGTTTAAGATGCTCCTGTTCAATAAATTCATATGAAAGAGGATACAAACAAAAGGAGGGTAGATATAATAAAACTGGGAACTCTGATTTCAGAAGCCAGTGTGTGTTACCCAAGGTTAAACTGTGTATAAATGCATGCCATTCACATTTTAATATGACTTATACAATTTAGTTCTATCAAAAGACCTTGAGTTTCAAAAATCAACACAGAAATTTAGAGAGCTATATGATGACTCACTGATTTAGGAAAAAAAATCCCAAAAAACCAAAAAAGCCAAACCAAAACCACAAAACTAAACACACAAGAACTAAATATGCTCAGAACAAATTCACATTTTTACTTGGTTTTCTACAAATAAAAAGAAGTTTTAAATGATTCTAAGAGGAATGTGCCTGTATGCATGTTAGGTGACTAAGAACATGAGGGAGGTCCCTAGATTTCCAATTAACTATTGAAACTCCAATTCCGGTTGTAGTTTGGGTAATCTCTTTTTATTCAAACAATAGAAATGTTATAGCCATGCTGGATTCCAGCTATGTTTGTTCATCTCCTGTTTAGACCATAGTAGCTTTTCTGGCTACACCTTCATTCAGAGAGTGTGAAAAAAAAATATAAGGAATAGACATGCCTGGTCCACAGCTGGTACAAACCAGTGCAGCTTCTCTGTCTTCAGTGGAATGACACCAATTTATAGCAGCTGAGGATCTGGCTCTTGAAGCCAAGTTATGAGCCAGATGAGCACAATGGGATGCAAAAAGAAGGCATAATGTGGCCATAAATTTGCTCAAAGGCTCTTCACATTTCAATGATAGTCTCTTTGTAGAATTCAATTAGCATTGCTGTTTCTACTCATAAAATATATGCTCTTCCTGAATTTTTTTTTTCTTCTTTTACACTTTCCAGAGGCCAAATCTTACAGCTGCTGCTGAGGCTAAATTCTATTGATTTCACAACATGCCTTCAGTATGTAAGCTGGACTATTTCACAGAATTTCTATGCTAAACAATATGTACTTGGAAAAGCAGTCTGGAAATATTCTTTGGAGTGCAGAATCTAACATTTTTCAGATGTCTCAGTCCCTCAAAGGCTCAACCCACAGCACTGCCTCTTTTCAGTCATTTCGGTTTGCAATTTATCAATTACATTTTATGTCATGTTAGGTCTTGTGTTCTGATGTATTAGAAAAGAGTATTTGTTTGTGTGAAGCATATGCTATAAATCAACAAACAAGAAAGAGTCAAAACCAAGTATCTTATTTACTGTGTGGTAATAGTGAAAAAATAAAAGGAGAAAATGACACTATTAGTTTTTCCAATCTTTGTTATAAAGCAAGGAAAAAAACAATTTAAAACATGTTTGTGATAGCATGCCATTTTGCAAACACCACTGCCTTCAAAGGTTTATTGGAATTTTCAGTATGTGTAAAGTTCAAAATTAAGAAAAACCAGATTCAAATCCCAGCAATATATCACCAATGTATTCATGCATTTTCCTGCCAATTTCATCCTAATAGCTGGTTTGAGCCTTTTGACTGAGTCAACAGCCTAGGAGGAGCAGCAATTGTGACATTCCTTTCTCTGTTCTTCCTGGGCTGGAAAGTCATGGCAACTGCAAAGGTCAGATTGTTGTTTTCCTTACATGCTGCTGCCACTTGCTGCTTTATTTAGGTGCTAAATCAAGACTCCTTGTTCTTCCTACCAGAGGAGTATCTGCATCCCAAGAGTGGCTGACTTTCTCTAGCCTCTTCTGTGTACCATCCAGAAAGCTTTTCAAAAACATAATGCAGGAAAAGGAGAAAACCACAATACCTAGCACCATCCTAATATTCCATTGAGGATTTATTTTTTTCCAATTACATCTCAAATTTAATTTTTCACTTTGCCTGTACAACTTTTTCTTTCAGTTCATTTATTTTCACCCAGATGTTAACACAACAGGCGCCTCATCTCTTCGCTTACCTTTCAGATTCCTCAGCACCCTTCCTTAGAGAGCATCCAAATACTCTAACCAGATGGGTTAATGGTATTACAAAGGAACTGAGAGGAACTTTAAAAATAGTGGACTAGCGTAATTGTCTGGATAT
This sequence comes from Sylvia atricapilla, assembly GCF_009819655.1. Taxonomy (NCBI): domain Eukaryota; kingdom Metazoa; phylum Chordata; class Aves; order Passeriformes; family Sylviidae; genus Sylvia; species Sylvia atricapilla. The sequence continues at coordinate 104,276,697 of NC_089141.1, read as the reverse complement.
GAACCTTTTTAAGAGCATCAGAAAAGAAAATTTATATTTATTTTAAAATAAATTTAATTAAAAATAAATGTATAATAAAATGAATTATTTGTTATTTATAATTTTTGTGTCTAACATGTCTGTTCAGTTGTTGCCTTTCTACTTTGTCTTTAATTTTTTTTTGCAAGACCTATGTCTTCCTTTATATTCTATGGCATGTGGAGCTGGATGTGAGTGCTTCCCAAAGAGGGATCATCACAAAATATGACAAGTAGCAGTTAGAGTCCAAAGCAGTTCTTGAATTGGGAACATAAAATAATTAAGATCATTCCAAAAGAAACTGCAAGAGCTGGAGGATGTGATTACACTCCTACAACACAGACCACTGAATTGTTGAAGAGGGGATACATCACAAGGGGTAATATTTAGGAAAAAACAATCCTTTAAAATAAAAAATCTGTAGTATGTTGGGAAATACTTGCTCAACATAGAAGGCTTCAAAAAGCTAATTTTATAACCAAAACTAAAAAATATGAAAACTTTCTTAGAAACAAAGCAAAAAATTCAACCATAATCGAGTTAAAAATATTCCATCAGGAAAAATAAAGATAAAATAAATAGTGCAGAAACTCTTAAAGTCATAGTGAGTTTTAAGATAATCTGTACAAGATTTTGTGTTCTATTTTATGTGAGAGCAAAATCTTCCAAAATCTTCTCAGGAAAAAAATTAATCAATGAATATACATTTCCCTTTGAACCACTTCCTCTGATGTGAAGGAGTTTTGTGGTTTGCATTTTTTTATTATGACTGATTTTAATTTTTCTCATCCAGTCCTCTAATTGTGCAAAACCATAAAAAAGACTTGTGAATTTGGATGTTAATTTCGACTAAACCAGTATTCAAAGTGAACCACTGTCTTTGCTGCTATTGACTTTGGAAATGGCCAGGCAGCTCAAAATGAATTGCAGTGAATTTTGGATGATTTTATCTAGTCAGATAAATTTCTGATTCCTTATCCATACACCAGAAATGGGACTTTTTTTTGTCTCTTCTGTCCCAATGTCTGTTACATACATAAACAAATATGTATTTTAGCAAACAAAAGTGATTAGATACATGTGATCTTACTCTGGTCTTTCTTCATTATCTGAGGCCATTAATGTCTGTACAAAAGGAGCATAATGAATCTCTTTTTGGTTTAATTTTGGCAGGATTTTATTCCTCAGTAAGAAGTCTGTTTATAAGAAATTAAGGTATAAGAAAATTCCTTCCTCTCAACCCTTCTGTGCATCTAGATTGCTAACCTAAGAATTTTTCCTCTTCAACAAACACAAGGAGAATACTTTTTAAAAACCCAAAACTATGAAAATAATGGTGAAATTTTAGTTTCCAGTTATTTTTATTTTCTTTTCAGTGATACCTGTTGGTCCCAGAAAATCCAAACAAAAAACACTTTAGTTCAGTTTCCTAGTTTAAAAAAAGCTTTAATCCTGTTCTAGTTTTGAAGTGAGTTTGTTCTAATCCACTGCCTAGATGCCTAAAAGAAATCATAGGAGAAAGTATCTTCTCTTCATCAGGCAGAAAAAGAAAAATTATCTTCTTTCCTCTCATCACAACATGAACTCCCTCAACTTCAACGTTTGCCAAAGACTGTCCTCTAATCCCATTTGATTTTTTTAATCCGATTTTCCTAGGTAATAGTTTTAAGACACTAAAATCAGAAAATAAATTATTCACCTAAAACATCAAAGTCAGGTTTTTCTTCTGTATGTCACTAGAGGCTAACAAAGTCTGTGAATAAAATTACCATAGTAAATAATTGGGATTCAATACTAATATGTACTTATGGCAGTTTTCTATAGGTTTGGATTTTGATCATATGGCAATTTAAAAACAGGAATTTATATGACTTGACCAATTTACTTTCCATAGCAAAGTTATAAGTGATTTTGGATGAAGATTGTGAGTGAAGTTGTCAGTTTTGATGTCCAAGTTTAATAATATTTGATTAAGAGGAAATTTCAATAATTTCAATACGTAGTGGTGGCTGTGGAGTTACGTAGTCACGTTTATAGTTTGTTCCTTTTCTGTCATTTGAGTGATACTTTTCCATAAATTTTCAAAATAATATGTCTAATGTTTATTTTTTCTCCTGTGTCAAGAGAAGTTCCTTTGAACAAGAAGTGCCTTACTTATGAGGCAGTTTATGAGAGATATAACATTTTTTAGTTTGTGAGGTGTGAAAGAAGAATGCTATAGGTTATGTGCAGTCTTAATTGAGATGCTCTGCTAAATGGAATCTGAAATTCCTATGGCTATAGAACAATGATATTAACATATGTAAAGGGATAGCTAAAGAATACTGGCAAATATTTTGTCTTTAGACAGTTTCAAACTTTCAAGGATGAAGGAGGAATGAATCACTGCATTTGTACAACGACATTTCAGATCATTAGAATAGTTTAAGTATTATTTTCATGTAAATATAGAAGCAATAGTTGCTAAACTAAAAGTTCAATGGCCTTTCTAGATTAATAACTGCTTTAGTGAATTTTATGAATTTTTCACTTTAGAATCTTATACTTTCATAGTTTTTGTATCCAATTTTCACATAAACCAGTGGCTAAGAATATATTTGTGTTTTCTCCATCAGAACTCTTCATATACTGTTACAATCACACAACCTTGTACCTTCTGTGCTTCTTTTTTGCCCTTTTCCTTTCTGTTTTTACTCACACATCTGTGACAGATCCTGAGAACTACAGCTGAAAAGAGACAGCCCAGTGACAAAGCTCCCTGTGTCTGCTTTTTTTCTTACACTACAATCCAAGCTTTTCTGGCAAATGACAATATCTTTATAATGTACTTGCCTGTTGCCTAGTGCAATTATTCCAGGGCACTTACACAATCCAAAGAAATTAATTCATAAATAAATAAACAGCAAATCTAACATTGCAAGTCTGTTCAGATGTTTTGATACGTCGTAGTTTTTGAAATCTTGTAGGAAATTTGGATTAATAACCTGTTACTAAAGTTTTGGTTTAGAAATTCAGAGAAATATTCTTGTCCACTGAATTATTTATGAATATGACTTATTATTCTTGGCTTTGAGTCTTGTTGCTTATGCCATCCTGTCTTTGCTCTTCAGACAGCTTGTGGGGATGGGAGCACTTCTTCTGCATGTGTCAGTATGATTATTTCCAATCACTGAGGGCCACACAGATTGTGCCATCTTGGTGTATTGGACTCACCAAATCTTTAGGAATCCTCTGTTGAAAATCTGTATCATAACAGCTGGATTCTACCCACAGGCCACTGATTTGAAACAGGTTTCAGACAAACTCTATAGCTTTTCATCTTTCATCTTATAATGACACTTATCTGCATGAAACACCAGGAACTTTTCCTTACAAGCTATTTCATCACTGACTACTTTAAGTATGAATGATGATCTAGCACTGTTTTTTAGCTAGAGAAATGGCCTAATTAACAGGCATATGAAGTTTTTCTCTTAATACTTGAATTTTTAGGAGATAATTTAAGGTAAAAGGATATTCTCAAATGCTTAAGAAGAGCCTTGATATCATCTTGGTTTCTTTCATTTTCCTACATAAATTATTCTATTATTCTGTTATGCTGCTAAAATTTTTAATTTCAGGAAATTGAAAATTTGAAACAATATCATTCCTGATAAGGGAATGATGGGTGAGCTTTTTTCTATAACAAGCCAGGAAGGTTTTAAGGAGGTATATGCTGGCAATGCAGACATTTCTTTGATAAATGTTTATTATTCTCATATGTAAAGCTGATGGATTCATGTGAGCTGTCTGATCTTTATGGGAGGAACCATATGGTGAAGATAGGACAAGACTGAGCAATATTCAATGGCAAGGGCATGAAAATATTATGTTAATACGGTGTAAAATGATGGTTCCATGAATAATGCCTAAGATTTCCTATCTTTTATTGTGGGGTTTATTTGTTTGTTTGTTCTTTTGTTTCATTGCTAGGTCTGGTAATTTAATAAGAGTTATTTTTTCTCACTCCCAATCTTGTCTAGTGCTTGATCAGGGCACTGTGAACACTCTCACATGGGGTCCTGTATCCTGGAGGATTCTGCATGCTGGCTCACTGAAAATAGCAAAAAATCTGCTTTGGAGCCTGAGTGGTGGGCTTTATTTGATATAGCCAGGTAAAGCTAACACTGCTGCAGGCAAGAAACTCATCCAAATCCCAGAAAAAATCAATCCAAATTATGGTGGAGCATTGTTGAATGTAAAAATCTGTAATTCTTATGGCTGTCTCTGCTGCCTGTGCTGGGAGGTGCTGTTGGCAGCGTGTTTGTTTATCTTCCATGCTGCCTCTGAAACATCTCGTCTGCCTTTCAAACATCTCATCATGAAAAGCTTCATTTGAGTTCATGTTTTAAGGCCATTATCATAACACACAAACAACTTGAGGGAGTCATTAAAGGTGCAGGTTTGCACCTTTTCTGCAGGGAGGAAAGAAAATGTTGGTATTTTACCTCAGCAATTTCAAAATTTCTGCTCCTCTTTTGGAAGATATCTTTACTTCACTCTATAAAATCTCTGGGTTGATAATAGAGGCTTTAAATTCAACACTCACTGTGGATGATTGCTAACTGGAATGAGTATGCAGAACAGAAGGATTATGGAGAAAAATACTGAAACACATAAGAGGTCTGAAGGGATTGACATACAAGAATAGATTAAAATTTTAATATGTGTAGAGTAGCTAAACAAAAACTGAGAAAGGAATGATAGCCATGCAGGGAGTAAACACAATAACTTGAGGCAACTGAAGGAAATTAATCAGAAGAAAAATTAGTCAGAAAAAAAAAGGAAAAGTAGAATCGATTAATTTCCTAGAACAAAAGGGGAAATCCCAACACTTCAAGCCTGAAATCCAATACAGAGGAAAAACATAATAAGGAATTCTCTTGGAGAATTCCCTCATTCAAAGAAGTATTGCTTTCTGACCTACTAGGTCTTTTTTATCACAAATTTCTCTGTATACGTAATTAACATCAAAAACACTGCAGCAAATCCTTAAAATACTGTCTTACATTCACATAGGCAAAGGTGGTAATTATTAACCATGTCATACTATAGGAAAAATTTCCTAATTCTGTGTTTTCTAAGAAAAAGATAGTAGACTGAAAGCCAGGCTGGAAGCTTCATGAACATTGAGATTAAGTTATCTTTTTTTTCCTTATTGTCCCTAGTTTGCCACCAGCACATTGCAGCATCTATTGCTCACAAGGTTATTCAGAAAAAGGCTTTGGGAATACATTGTCCCTTGAGAAATGTAATTAATTGCTATTGTTTCACCTACCAGATTTCAATTTCAGATCATTTATTTTCTAGAGTCACTGATGAGCTGACTGGGAAAATGAAACACTTGAGTTTAATTACCAGTCAAAATTACAGCTTTCTAAGCATGTACTTAATCTCACACTCTTTTTCTAATTGTCTCTTCTTATGATATAATATGTAGTTAGTTATACCTGCTGCCTTTCACATTATTAACATCTTACTACTGCTTTCAAGCCAAAAAGAATATAAGATGATTGTAGGATGACTTAAGTGTGGTTTTAGAGTGCACTAAACAGCACAGTTTAATATCTCACAGGTGCATTTTCTCATGACTGGTGCAGAAATGAGAAAAGGAAATTGTCTTTAAAAAACACACTGACATTAAAACTTTTTGGTATTTTCAAACATAAGTTTATAAAATATAGTGCAAGTGAGACAGCAGATATAAACTGCATTATTAATGTCAGTGATACACTGCCATGATTGCTGAAAGTAGAACTTGAAGCCAGATTCCCAGAGGACAGACCATACCCTCAAGGACCCTGCTCCACAGTGTGAGCACCTTCAAGGTAGGGCCACTTATAACAAGATACATATCAACACTGTCAGCCTAAAAAAAAATAAAAATGTCAAGAAGTAATATTTTAATCACCACTGGGATTATAAAATCAGATTCTGTTCCTAAAAATGAATAGATTTCTTCTTCCTCACTGGTTTGCCTTGTTATTTACAGATATTTTATTCTTTATTTTGCTTATTCTGGATTTAATTAAATTTATTTAATTAAATGGAGTTGCATCTGATTAATTAGCTGAACTAATAATTTTTAATATTTTCCCTCCATCTCCTATGTTGCCCCTCTCATATTCTCTGTTATGGGCTTTACAATATTATTCTTTTTCCTAGGAGATGGGAGAGATGAATTCAGTGGAGATGGAAAGGTGAAAATCAAATTTAGGAATTGACTACATCACAAGTCCAGCTCAAAGTGCAAAATTGAATTATTCCAAGAAGGAAAATGTTTATTTTTATTATCTATACCTTATAAATCATCATGAATTCTCATATGTATCTAAACATTCTTCAGGAGTCTTTACCAGCAATTTTATGTTTTGCAGTTATGAATTACAATTACTGGAGCTAAGCAAGCTGTTAATGGGATTGAGATAAATTGATAAATCTAATAACTGCATATCTTTAAAAATGATCAATATTTTCTTTTTCAGCATGGATACAATTTATTCTCATTAATTGCAGATGTGAATTAACGAGACAAATACTATGATTTTAAACCATATTGTATTTCCATTAATGTTATGTGTTGCCTGGTGAGAGTGACACAGAGAAGACGTAAGACCAAGCAAATATCAGGTCAATTCTTGGGATGTTGACAAACCATTTGATTATGCACACTTTACTGAGCTCTAACAAATGCATGCATAATTTAGAACCAAAATCTTCAGTACTGTTGCTGTCCATCTAACTATAAATAACACTCATTTCAAATTCTTGTAATAAGAAAAATCTATGGTGCTCAGTTGCTTGTTTATGTGTCACTGACTGCACATCACTTTGCTCTTGTCTCCAACAAGAAAATTTTCTGTGCTTTGATTCACTTAGAGTTCTCTGTCTCCTCCACTAAAAAAAAATCACTAACACAAATCCACCAAAGACAAAAATGTGTCTCCACGTACTGTCTATAAATTGCTGCACATTTCTTATTTTCTACTTCTAGTTAATACATGTGGCCGCAAAACCACACATAAAAATTGTCTCAGTTATCTCTTGGGTTTTACTTTTGTTGGTTTGGGGCCAATAAGGAAAAAAAACCCCACAAAATGACAACCTAAAGAGAGGACAAAAAATCTTGCCGAAATCAGCTGTAGAGATGAGCCAAGGGAAAAGTAACAAGCACACTCACACCCAACCCCTTACATCCTCTCTCCGTGTGCTTCTGGGATGTATATTCCTTTTATTTTGATGGTTTGAGATTACCAGGGGTTTCTTTCAGTTTTGTTGGGTTTGGCTTTGTGTGGTTGGCTTTTTTGATGTGTATCATATACAAGACATTTCTTAAAGTTGGCCTCTTCTAGTTGTTTTTTTTTGTTTTGGGTTTTTTTTTTTTTTTTCCTATATTTGAGACTGCATACAGGTGTTTCAAGTGAGCAAATGCTCAGAATAGGTAATTTCTCATGATGAATCAGGGATGTTCTGGGTAGTTTTGTTTGTCATCCTTTCCTGCCTCCCTGGTTTCCACTCTGGTCTTTATTACCTTATGCTTTCAAATTTCTGAAGTTAAATATGTCCTGGAAACTAATATTTTTGAAGGTAAAAGTAACTTTTTCATTAGCATTTATACAATTTTATTTTTAGAAGATGGAAGAAATAATGTTTTCCTAGTCATAGAGAAGGATAATAAAATCTTAAAAATACAGGGATTCAAATTAAGATGACAAGAAGCAGCACACTACATGTGAATGCATTGAATTAAATAGAATCCTCTGAAACATAAGGTCACAGCATATAATACATCTGATAAAATATTTTGCACAAAGAGTGGATTATGTGTCTAGCCTTCAAGATCTTTAGAGATTTCAGATACAACAGTGAGGATTTTAGCAGTGAAAGCACTGGAGTGAAAACTGCTTAAGATTTTGATCAGGAGTAATTCATTAACAGAACAAAAAAAAATGTCTTAGGTCATCAGATTTAATTCTCTCATTTTGCCAGGAAATGGAGGCAACAGCCATAATACAGCAGCCTTTCCTCAGGATGTGCAACATCTGTACCTTCAGGTTAAGATGAAAAGTTTCACTAAACAACAGAGACGCAAGAAACCACAGTAACTTTTAACTAAGAGACGGAAATGAAAGAACTGGAAATGTGTTTGCTGTGTGTTTCCAGTGATACTAAAAACTGGTTTGTCCCAATAGATCATTACTGATCATTGCAAAATGGCATTTTCCTCCTTCAGAAGGCAAAATTTCTGTATGACATTTAGAAAGCAAAATTTCCAAAGCAGCTTCTCCATTTTTCATACTTCCATTGCACCTACAGTAAATTAGTACTAATCTTCGGAATAGGTTAAAAAAAAAAAAAAAAAAAAAAAAAAAAAAAAAAAAAAAAAAAAAAAAAACCCCAACATTTCTGGCCATTGCAGACACAGAAATTTGGAAATTTTGTCGTTCATTTTTGTATTAAGATACAACAATGTCAACTGTTAGGCAAGCTAGAATTAGATAGTTCACATTAAACAAATTGTCAGGATTTTGAACCCCTCAGGCATTTTCCAGTGTTTGCTTAAAACCTTGTGTTATTCTTCTTAGTCATAAAATATACCATATAGGAATTCATCCATTTACATATAAAAAAAATGTTTTTTCATGTTTTCTCAACATAACAAGGGAAAACAGGGTAGCACCAATTTTATGATTATTATTTTATTGTTTGCTAGTACTGTTTGCTATTATTATTTTTACTATTTAGCTAGGCAGGATGACTGCCACGTTTCTGCTGGCAGTGCATAAGCATTGGGACAGCATATTCCCTGCCCTTCAACATCAAAAGTCACAAGCCACTAAGTGGGAATCAGATCCAGCAGCTTCCCATATCACCAGAATTTCTAATCTGATGTAAGAGATTCTTTGGCAAGGCTTAGACCTAAAAAGCTTTTCTTTGCCTCCTGTTTTAAGGAAGGAAAACTCTCACCTGCTCCAATGTATTTCTGACCTAACTCATTTCCTGCCTGGCTCACAGGGAGTTGCATTTTCTTTATCATAACCTCCTTCATTTGAATGTTCTGTTGGTGTGATAATATGCCACTGTCATTACTTATAAATGAGGTGGAGTGAGTGTGATGGTTTTGACTTGGGTAGAGTAATTCTCTTCTCAGTGGCTGGTAAGGGGCTGTGTTTTGGGTCTGTGCTGAACACAGGGTTGATAACACAGAGATGTTTTTGTTACTGCTGAGCAGGGGTGGCTCAGAGCCCTTTCCTGCTTTTCCTAAAGCCATGATGGTGAGGGGCTGGAGGGCCTGGGAGGAGACACAGCTGGGACAGGTGACCCCAGGGGACCATGGGGGTATTCCACCACCACATGGTGCCATGCTCAGCATATAAAACTGAGAGGAAAAGGAGCAAGGGGAGGATGTTTGGAAAGATGGGGTTTGTCCTCTCAAGTCCCCATTACCTGTGATGGGACCCTGCTCTCCTGGGATGCCTGAACACCTGCACAGCCATGGGAAGCACTGAATTAATTCCTTGTTTTGCTTTGTTTGTATGTGCAGCTTTTGCTTTCCATATTAAACTATCTCAACCCCTGAGCTTTCCCGCTTTCATGCTTCTGATTCTTTCTGCAATCTCTTTGCTGAGGAGTGAGCCAGCAGCTGCCTAGGGCTTGGCTGCTGGCTGAGGTTAAACCATGGCTGTGAGTCAGCAGCTTTTCTCTCCTTTTGTCAGCTCAGATCCTGTCCTGCAGAGGCAGCTATTGAGCCATCAAAGGCAGGGAGATGTTATGAGACCTGTAATGCCCCATAGCTTTGATATGCAGCTCACCCAGACACCTCATTCGGGCAATAAATATTTTAGAAGGGCAGCAGACAGTTAAGTGAGTAAGTGAATTAATTCATGCATTCTTATTTATGAAATGCTTGCTCCCAGATTCTGTTAAAATTTTACGTATTGGAGAAATGGAAATTTACTTTCATGAAATGACCATCAGCTTCTCTCTGCTGCAGTACTGGCTCTGCAAGCAGCACAGAGACGAGGGCATGACCTCCTTTTGAAGATCAAAAGCCCTGACAAAATTGTCCCAGTCTCATCACACCATTTTTGTGAGCAGATATGCCTATCATTTAAGAACAAAAAAAAAAATAAATTATTCTATTTATGGCTCATTTTCCTTGAACTTTAATTGACTTATAGAGGGTCACAAATCCTGTTTATGCTTCAAAAAATGCTGGTTTTCCCCTTTGAGATACTTAGTCTCTTTCAACTTGTTCCCTGATAAAAATATGGTTGTGTTGAGGCCACTCTGATATGAAATTCTTTCTTTCTTCTTTCTCTGTCCATCTGAGACTTCTGTTACTTGAAATATAATTTTTTTTTCCTGCAAAATATTTATCTACCACTCTATTATTGGTTTTGATCTATTATAGAAAATGAATATATTTCCATTTTTCAGTATATTTACCAGTGAAATCTAATAAAAGATCCTTAATAGAAGCCAAAATAATGCATTTTACACCATACTGTTACATTAACTGGGGAGGGCAGGCTGACTAGGAGAAATCTTCCCCTGCCTCCAGAGCAACAGGTATGCCTGCACCATGCAATACAGGATTACAGTGTCACTTCCCAGCAGGAGGAGGTATCAGTAGGATACGGCTGTGTAGGGGTAGAAGCTCTGGTCCTAAACGTGTTATAGGCATGTTAGCAGTTTGCATTTGAGGTTTTCAATCCTGAAAGCAGTTACTGATGCTGATGCCAGTTCTTGGGCTAGTCCAGATCTGTTCATGCAGCTCTTGTAACACACGGTGTACTTCTGCTCTGAGAAATGCCCTTCCTTCCAGCCAAGGCTATTTCCCTGAGTGAGAAGTGGTAACACCACAAGGGACATGTCTGAACTTTTGACTGATTGTGGGAGGCTGACCCTGGCTTGACTCCAGGTGCCCCCCCAAGTCACTCTGTCATTTCTCACCTCAGCTGGACAGGAAAGAGAAAATACAACAAAAGGCTCATGGGTTGGGATAAGGGTGGGGAGATCACTCTCTAGTTACCATCATGGGCAAAACAAGCTTGGCTTGGAGAAATTAACTTATCACCAATAAAATCAGAGCAGAGTAAGTAGAAATAAAGTCAAGCTATGTAACATATTTCTCCCTTTTTCCCAGGCTCGACTTCACTCCAGATTTCTTCTTCCTCCTTGCAGCAGTGCAGAGGGACTGCAAATGGGGGCTATGTCAGTTCATCACGTTTCTGCCACTCTTTCCCCCTCAGGGCAGGATTCCTCACTCCTCATTCTGCTCTCTGACATTTCCCAGTCCGTATTTTGCCTGTTACCTCTCCCAATTACTATCCTTATCTCAAATTCCTCATGGCCCTTGGTAGGCACCAAAAGGGACTGTGGTGGGTTTACCTTGGTTGAATATCAGGTGCCCACCATGCCCTCATTATCCCCATCAGCCAGACAGTAGGGAAGAAAATAAGATGGTAAAAGCTTGTGTGCTAAGATGAAGGCAGGTAAAAAAAGCAAAAGCAAATACATATGTGGGAGCAAAGCAAACCAGAATTATTCTTTAATCCCCTTCAGCAGGTGATGTCTAGCCTTTTAATATTTTACAGCAGCATTGTTTAAGTAGAAACACATGCATTATTTCTGTCAGCATAAGTCTCAAATTAGAACTTGCTCTGCAAGACATCTGGTCCTACAATGTATATATAGGAAGCAAAGTCCATGACATATCTTTTGTAGCAGAACTTCAAAATGGAAAAAGCTCTGAAAAAAGATCCTGAAAAAACCTAAATTCTGAGAAAATTAGGATTTGGAGTTTGGCCACATTCTCCAAGTGGGCATTTCAACTTTGCTTTTGGTAAAGGAGTTGACAATTTTCATAACCGTTTTTAGTTTTCAGTCCTTATTATTTCCTTTCTAGTAAGCCAACAACACTGAGAAATGCTGGTTCATTTTAGCCATCAGTCCTTGATCAGTGAAGAAATTTTTGTACTTTTGTACTTTTTTCTGTAACCTTTATTCTTAGATTCTTTCCAATTTCCAGCACGGGCAACAAACCCGCTTCTTTAAATCTGAATTCTCTAGTTAAGAATTTCTTTCCCTGAATGCATTCAGAAACTGTTATAATGATACAGTGAAGGTTTATATTATTTCCTCCATCATGCACTACGTGTTTGTTTCTTATCCCATGAGGTATAAGCCAACATTGTAATTTAAGAAAAAAGTAGCATCTGAGATTAAAATCTGGCAGCAGGAAAAGAAGAAAGCATTGCATGTTTGTAAAGTTTAGGTGGGACAGGGTTTTTTTACTTCAGTGATGTGTAAAGTCCTCAGCTGGACCTATATTTTAAGAGAGAATAGATAAAAGAATTTTTAGCCAGCTGAAATTATTTAATTTGAAAAACAGAGCCCTGGATTTATAGCTACTATTACCAAAAGAGAAGAAAAATGGTTAGTTTTTTTGAATAAGTTCCTATTCCTTTTAACAATATATTGTGTATATTTAAGCATATGACAGTCAAATGAGATAGACACTATCCTGTGTTGTCTGAATCTGGAGACAAGAATTGTTCTACATCAAGAGCTGAGCTCTTGAGCTTCCCCTTGCCTTTCTCCATCTTTGCAAGTCTCCACTAGAAGCAATCTTATTACATATTTTGCATAAAATAAACAAATAAATAAGTTATGCAGATTCCAAATATATAATGCATAGGAACTCCAAAAACTTGCATGTCAGCTGAATTTTTAGTGCAAACTCTCCATACTTTTAAAATAAATCTTTTGAAAAAATCTCTGCTCCCTTTTACTGTAATACTGCAAGAAAAAATAAGCAAGACATTGTAAAATGCCAAAAAAGAGAGATGTCACATAAGAGAATACTAAAGGCAACAAATAAATGGTTGTAAATTCACAGCAACATTTCATTTCAAACAACTTTCCATTCTTGAGTGCTAAAAATGACCCATTGTTGAAAAGCAATGTGATTTGTGACAGTGGTGGTGTAAGAGTTCAGTGCAAGAATCTATAAACACACTTTGGTTCTATTTCAGTAATTGCTGAAGCAGATATAAAAGACCATTGTTAAAGATTTAGATTTTATTTTTTTAATGTTTCTTAAATCCATATTTAAGCAGAACACAAGTCCCCTTTATTTTTCACCCTCATATTGAATTCCTCATAAATAACACAACACTTCAGAAAAGAATGATATTGACAACTAAAGCTTCCCAAAAGTAAACATGTTGCAATTTATTCAGGGACACAAGCATGTCTCACCTTGTCAGCTTTCACACGGCTGAGCTGAGAAAAATAGGTGCAACTTTCCATTAAAGGTCTGCTTTAAGCCTGGTAGTTAAGAACATAAAAATGGTACCTTAAAGATGATTCCTAAATTCTAACTGTGAACCACTTAGAGCATTGATTTTCTAAAGTGCTGAGCACTCCGCAGTTCAGGGCAAGGTAGTGGTGTCTGTGTGTCCAGCTTTAGGTGTTTTTATATATGGGCGCTTGGGTATTCAGGCTACAAGTACAGGTGCTTAAATAGACTTTAGTAAAGCTGTTCTACAGGGATTTGTAGGCTAAACACTGGCTTCACCCAGATTTCAAGGTGTCAGACACTGTAGTCTGTTAAAAAACCCTGTTAAAAATTTTCAGATGTGAATTCTGGGAGTATAATCAAGGTGAAAATGTGCAATAGAAGCATAATGGAGAATGACTGCAATTTGTTTCTCCTGTTTACCTGATGATCTTGAGCCTTGACCTGATAGTCACAGCAGACCAAACTGTTTATATGCACTTATTCTAAATAAGCTCTATACTGTGCTTGGTTGGTTACAGAGTGCTGTACAATTATATTCCAAGGCATTTTATTAAAGAGCTTTCAGTGACATCCAACTCCAGACACTGGGCAGTCCTGGATGGGGTGGTTACTCATGACAACAAGAAATGACTAGCTGAAGGAATCTTGGGAGTGATCTGTGAATGATGGAAAAGAATCCTTTTTAGAATGGTTGATTTAGCTGGGGAATGAGAGTATGATAGGAAGCTAAGTCAAGAGAAGAAGAAATAAAGTGAAAAGAAGAAGTAAAGTATTTTCAGATTCAAATAAACTATGAATAGAGATATCAGTGAGATTGCAAAGGGTTTTGTCATCAATAATTAATAGTTTTATCATGATGGAAAGAAGAAAAGCAGACAATGAAAGGATTGCGAATGAGGGACATGATCAGACCAAGAGATAGGAGAGGAAGTTTTTTTTAAAGAGTAACAGGCAGTGGGGATACTTATAATTTCAAGAAATCAAATCCAGCTATGCTCAGCTCATAAACATTTGTGGATTTCAGCAATGTAGTGCTTTGGAACTAGTGGCTCCCAGACACATTAAATGGGGAAAAAAATGTATATTCTAAGTATCTAAGTATATTTTTGTTTTTAAAACACATTGAAAAACATACCATACTTATACACACATATACAGGTGTCTGTACCTCATTGGATGACACATTTTCTGTGAAAAATTAAATTTCTTCCAAGAATCCTACATCAAGGACATACTTGACTCAGTTTGTCACCTTGAACTCTAGCCCTCATTATCTTATTGGATTTAACTTAGACCCTTAATCACATATACTACTGTCCATTGCTGCAATTCCTCAGTCACAGAAGGAAGACAGGCAGTTCTGCTCTCAGAACCACTGGCCACAACAGGCTGCTTTGGCTGAAGCTGAGTTTCTTTGATGTCAGGGCACCAACTGCCACGAGCCCTGATATTAGCAAGGAAAACCACAAGGAAGCTACACTCTGGTGGCCTGGTACCTCATTTTTCTATCTGTAAATTACAGCTGAATTAAGGAAGGTCTGCAAGAGCTGCAGCTCTTATCAGCTGGATGTGGTGATGGTGCTGCTGCTGCAGCCTTGTGTTCCTGTTTGCCAGCTCTGTGAGTTCCAGGTAACAGCTACTGGTTTTACACCCCAGATACCTGCAGCCTTGATACCACAATGAGAGTTTCCACAAAGGAAAAAAGCATCAAAGAAAGGGGTTAATTAGACAAAGAATTCTGTCCCTAAACACTGAAGCAAGTGCCATAATGAAAGCCATTCTAATGAGGCAAGTAGGATGGAGTTTGACACAGTGATCACATCAGGCAGGTAAAACTATTTTTTTTCCTTGATAAATCATAAAACATAATTTTTACTGGCAAGAGTCTTAGCTCAATTGAAGTTTTCACAGGCATAGATAAAAAGTTGCTTCTTTATATTTTATCACTTTATAAAACATTCTTTCCTGTGCTCTGAGAAAATGGTCCACAGGTGAAAGGAGGATTGTCATTCACTCACGAGTATGAGTCACTTGGAAAAAGGCTTGACTGTTAGGGCTGCTGTGCAGATTTTTCTCTTTCGGTGACTATATAAGACATCTCTGTGAAATTCTAACATGCAACTTTGCAATATTTTTGAATTCAGAGAATCTTTTCCTCAGAAACCTCTCAGTTTCCCTACGATGAAAGTTATTATACAAGTACTCAAAAAGAAATTCAATGAAAAGTATAAGTAGTCATTATTTATTTTGCTAAAACATACTCTCTAGCTTTTGAGAGCAAAATTGCAAAGCAAAACCAGCAAGGTAATAAAGCCACCAAATTCCATCCCCTTTTCAAAACAAATGAAAGTAGTTTTTTTAGTGGAAAAGCAAATAGCGGAAAAAAAAACTGTCTGAAAGACCTGAGGGATCTGGCCGTAAAATCAGCTACAACAAAAGAATCAAACCAAAGTCTCAGAAGAATCTGGCCTTCACATATCTCAGTTAATTCAAGGCATCACAGAACTTGCAGTGACAAAGTACTGGTAGGACATGAGAGCTTTGTGTCTGAAACCCAGTGAAGTTTCAAGGTTAAAGCCATATTTATCTTTTCAGAGTTTTTCTTCCTAATTTTTAAGGTTATATCTATGAATATTATAATATCTAATCTGAAAATTTCTAATAGGTTAAAAGGCAATCTATCATCATCTTTGAAATGTGATGTTAACAGTTTTATAGTTAAATTAGGCCATGAAAAATGGCTAAAGGTTGTCCATGAAAAAGCTCCTTTTTATGACAGAGATAATTGAACCCATACAGAGGAAAGTATAAGCTGAAAATGATTTAGAAAATTCATCATGAAAGTGTGTCATTATATTAATTTAGAGAAAAAATAACCGTTTTTTTTTTTTTTATTATTTACCTATCTCTAATGAATTCATCTTTCTCTGAACAGACAGGCTAAGTGAATGTCAAAATGTTAATGATGAGCAAGTTGAAAGTTAGACTTTAACCTCTGCATGGCGCTGCACAGTTAAAACAGTATTTCTGACATCCTTGTAATGCAACATGAGCTGGATCTGTATGAGCCTTTTTTTCTTTTTTGTTGAAGGATAAAAGAAAGATGATGGGGAAAAATTGAATTCAATCAATTTGTTGGCATTTTTTTTCTTTTCTCATATCGGTGTATTATGCAATGGAAGAGTGTCCTAAGAGAATTGAAAATTTCACTTCAGCCTGCATATAAAATGACTTACATTATTCTCAAAACCTCATTCTTTATCACCTCAAGATAATGAAGGTGACAGAATGGAATATGAAGAAGAGAATTTAAAGTCCTGTTAGTGATTTTTAGCTCTGCGTATTAGCTGCAGTGCACACTGACTCAAATTTTTTTCATTTTATCAGTGCTTGTTGACTAATTTATAGTCAGTGCCATTAATTGTCCAAGTAATGAAATCAATGAGAGCACCTTTGTAGTGCACAATAATGAGGCAGAACATCCAAAGTACTGGGTGATAACTAAGTTGTGTCAGATCCAGGAACATGTTACTTCTTTATAAAATGAGTGTTCAAATATCATTTAATTGTTCACTTAGTGAATGTTCACTAAAATGAACCTTCATTTTAGTCCATTTCCTTAGTGTGCAAAGATAAAAAAAGATGGAGCATCTCCATTTAGTGTTAGGACTCCAAATAATTTTATGAATTCTCATAAGAAAAAGGCATTTTCTTTTAGTGAGTTTTAAACAATGAGAATGGACAATGTTTCATTTACTAAAAAAAAAGAATGAAACTAAAAATTTTGTTGAACCTACTTAATACCTTAGTCCTGTTCACCATTCTTTAAATAAATATTTTGCCAATATTTCTGTTTTACTGAAGTACAGATTCAGCCAGAAAAGAAGATCTCCTTGTAAAAATGGAGCTGAAACATTTCTTAGGACAAGTTTCTTAAAAAAAAAAAGAAGGCCATGTATCTGGGGATATTTCAGTTTGAACAGAAATATATTGAAAATCTCCTAAGTGTTTCAATGTATTATGGAGAACTACTGACATTTAACAGTAGAAAATTGGGGCTGTTTCTGCTCCCATTTACAAGGGTTTTATATGGGTACATGCTGTTTACTTCTGATAAATTCATTTTAATTTACATAAATGTATCTGACTGTAAAAAGAGGTCCATTTGGGTTATTTATTTGCCTATTACATGCATATTTCTATACATTTCATTATAATCAAATCACAGCTGAAGAGCTGTTATAATGCACTTGGTCAAAGTTCAGGGCTGTTGCACCTCTGTACCCTTCTTCCCAGTTTTCTAAATAGAACAGACCAAAAATATCTGTTAAAAAAAGGACAGGAAAATACAGTATGTTGTTCTGCCTATGCTTCTGTTAGCAGCTGAATACAGTGTAAAGGAATAACTGTGGTGATCCTGTAGCAAGTTAGTGTTCCCTCACAGAGAGAAGATCAATAGTTCGATCAAACCAGCCATTAGGACAGCAGAGAACAAGCTCCCAAGGTACAGGGAAGAAATTTTTTACAAGGAAATATTTTACTGGGACAGATTGCCCAGGGAGGTGAGAGATGGTCCAGCCCTGGAAACACAGAAAGCCAGGCAGTGCAGAGCTCTGAGCAGCCTGATGCAGCTGGGGATGTCCTCGCCCACTGCAGGGGGCTTTGACAAGATGACCTTTAAAGGTCCCTTCAAACCCAAAGTACTCTGTGACTCCATGATTCCATGAAAAGAAATTGGTCTGGAAAAATGACTACATTTTGCATTGCATCATTTTTTGGTATGGATGGAGTAATAGAGGGACAAAAATTAAAGTACAGGTCTTCCATGGACGATGGATTTATATCTTGTCACTGAGGTAACTCATCATAAATTTTTAATCAATTTAAGCAGAAAGTATAAAGAAAAGCACATGGAAATCTCAGAATCTCCCTTATATGAGATTATGAAATGTGTGTACTTGCTCACATGAAATAAAAAATAGGTCAATAAAAGATTAAGTCTTTTTCATAGATGACATTTTGCAAAAAAATGAAGGGTCAAATGAATAAAATATATTATCATGAGTATAATTTGGGAACACCTGTCACTTATTTCCATAACAAAGGACTGTGTATTAAAAACAAATGAGATGTTTATGCTACCTGTAATGAAGGGCTAGGTGCAGATACTGAATCAATAACTCACTGATTTATGAAGCTGAATTTTAATTAATACATTTATTCAGATATATATTTTCAGATTTCTATGTAAACACAGGAGAGCACATTTTAATATTGTTACCAAAGTGCTTGTCATTGTCAGATAAAAACGAAAATATCACTATTGAAAACATACTACATGTGAAGTACTAGCAAGAAAAAGAGAGCCAACCCCCTGTATTTAAATCAATTAGAAATGGTATAATACAAAAGAAAACCTGGGAGTTTACAGTTATTTTCTTGAATATGCTGTCCTTTTCAATTAAGGGGTAAATAACCTTATTAGAACAATGTTCTTCAATCATTCAAGCTATTTTCTCCAAGAAACACAATTACTAAATTCTCCGCATGAGTTTTTGTCACAGTTCCACCAATGAAGAAGGAAAGGAAAGGTCGTATTTTATGTTTCATATCAGGTACACTTTGTCAGTGCTGTTAAGTTACATTTCTGTGGATTAGATTCCTGTTTTGCATGTCATTACTTCAGAACATTATTGACGTCATGATAAGCACCAGTGAAATACAGCGGTTTTTTTACCAATAGACTGTCTTGTGATGCTCAGATGCATCTTTTCCTTGGTAATGTCTCTCTCTCCTCATATAAGTAAGCCTTAGATGAAGAGCAGCTAAACCAACATGAACATGCTCAAATAATTGGAATGTATCCCTTATATCTGTGCCTTCTTTGGTAAAGATCAATACACAGAATATCAGGAAAGTTGTGTCTTCATCTGTCCGTGAGAAAGAGGAGAGTGTGCACAACCTCTCCTCCCTGGGTACAATTTTGCTGCTAACAGGGAATGTGCTTCAGTCTGCAAGTGCTTTTTCCAAAGATTCTCTTAGATGGGTAAAAGACATGTTTTGGAGTGTAAAGAAACCACACAGGTCATCATGACTCAGATGGTCCATCCAAGAAGCATTTGTGTGTATTTTGGGTATATGAAATGGGACATTGAACCATCTGTACACTGACGTTCTCACGAATTTTAGACTTGTTAGCATACCTACTAGGAGTCTTCCCATATCTTAGTAAATTTTTTTAAGACTTTCTCAAATCATTCAGCCATGAAGCATGATTCTTTAGTTTCCTTTACATCTGAGTGTAAGTACCAAAACACTTATGAATATCCCAGAATAATGTATCGACGGAAAAATGGCTAAAAAGCTTAACATGAAATGTACCATTATGGGTAAGCTTCTAGTGAGCCCCCAAAATGGTATTGCAGAACTAGTGTCCTCTCAGGACACATTTCAACTTCCAGAGAAAAAGGAACACTGAACATCTAATTTTTTTTTTTTTTTTGAGTCATGGAAAAGGCAGTAAGTATGACTAGTTTGTCCTGGTGCCTAATTAAAATGAGATGGATAATGTATTAGAGTTTACTGTGTTGTCTACACCTGCATTGACTACAATAACAAGAAGCCTGGCTCATGCCTAGACATGTGCAGGTAGATATCTTAATCTGTAGATTCAATATCCGTAACAAAATTGCAGTATCTGAGGAAAGGTAAGGAGAGATCTTACAATTTATGGGGAGATACTGAGCAAAAATTATCAAGCTGTGTAAGTGTTGAAAAAATGAGATAGTGGATGCAGCATCAGAACTTGAGCAGAATATTAATTTCTGAACCCTTTATATACAAGGTATTTTGTCACAAAAGTCAGGGAAGTGCAATACTTGTACATCCTCCTTTTTTACCTGCTTTTATATAAACAAACTCCATGTGGAATACATTGTTTGATTTTCTGAGGAAGACAAACTAGGTTCATGACCAATATAGTTTGAAGAAACTTCCGAAAGAAACCACAGTGTGCAGCATTTCAAAACAGCTATTTAGAAGTGCTGTATGTTTATAACAACCTAAACAATAACAGAAAAAAACCCCAAACAATACTTAACTCATGTTTTGTCTAATAATTGCATGTATCCAGTGCACTTTTAAAACAAACCTGCTTTTCAGAGGAAGCATTTGGACATTTTCCTTATGAAGTACCTAGAAACTCACAGATTTTAAAGAGGCAGTTGCAAGATGTGTTTCCAAAAGCAGGTAGCATCAAAAACGCAAAGTGTTTTGTTTTCTTCTTTTTTTTTTTTTTTTGCTCTGTCCTCCCCTGAATTCTTCAGTATCCAGATAAAATGCAGAGAAGTTAGTTAATGCCCAACGCAATTGCCAATTTTTCTCAAAAAAATTGTTATTTTAACTTTTTGTGTTAAATTTGAAATCATAATATTTACAATTCTTCCAAGTGTCCTGCTTTTTTGTCTTCTTTTAGTAAGATTTCATTGTTGCAATATAGATAGAGGAAACATTCTAGAGCATTTATTTGAGATTTTTCTTCTATTTATCTTCTACTGCTCCAAGGGCATCTTACTAGTGTTCTCCTGCATCACAAATGAGAATGTTTATCCTGGATTTAGTACAGTCTTTCTATTTACTTCACATTCCTCTTCCCTGATCTCACTAAGTCTTAGGATAATCTCTTTTATTGGTTGCAGTTGGAATTTCAGACCTGTGGTTCTGTTGTTTCAATCAAAGATCAGTCACAAAAGTTTCTATACAAACAAATCACAAAATGCAAATCCTGCTAATTGAGATAAATTAAAAGGAATTGGAGTGAAGTAATGCAGATCTAGGTCAAATTGGCTTTTGTTTGCCATTTGAGATTTTAAAAAGCCAGTTCTCCTTTTAAATTCTCTATGACTATATCAGCAAAGACTTCCAATTTAACTATTACATACAAAATTTTTAGGATAAAATGATTTAAGCTAAAATATATCTTAATATAAGGGATTATTGCAACAGCATTTCTGTTATTTGTCCACATTGTTCACACACAGAAACAGTTGAGAGCCCTAAGCATAACCTTGTACATGTTTAAATGAAATTATCTTTTTGAATCACTGGCTAAACCACTTCCATGACTTAAGCGACACTTTGCTCTTTTTCGCATTCGTGTCTTACTCTCATTTCTGCTGCATGATCAGCACTTGACCTTAGTTCATTTGCTAACTCTGACTGCAGAGGAGTGTTAAATCAAATAGAGAAGGATCTGAGATTGCATACTGATGGAAGTATCTGTGCACAACAATTTGAATTTCACTCTTTTCAGCCTTTGACCACTCCATGAGGGCAGGAGATGGTGCCTGGGGCTCAGTTCAGACAGAAATACAAATGCATCAAATGCCATTTTTGTTGCACTTGCACAAGGTGCTCTGTGGGATGGGTTTGGAGACCTATGGCCTTGTAATTGCAAAAAGAATGGTCATAAAGGTTAGTGAATCTTTCCCTACCTATCTTATAAGTTCAATTCAAAATCCAAATTTCCTCCTAGTCAAGAGTTTGAATTTGAAGCTGATTCTTCTGTTTATATTGCAGTTATACTTTCCTCATAAAAATATGACTGTTGCTTACATCCTCTTTTAGTGAGACTTCAAAACTCACCATCACTTATCTCTCCATGGAGCAGGTTCTTCACAATTAATTGGAGAGGCTTTTTGGTTGGTGGTGGGGCTTTTTATGGTTTTGGATTTCTTTTCTTTTTTTTTTTTTTTTTTTTTGGTTTGGTTTGGGTTTTTTGGGTTTTTTTTCTGAGACACATGAACTAAACTATGCTGGAAAAGAAATCATTCAGTTCTGGAACTTTAATCAAAACATAAGCACTAAGGATCAGTACCACTGTCTTCACAGTAAAGGGATATACAGTCAGTACAGAGTTCAGGACACACATATGTATATAAATATACATATGTATATGTACTTCTGCAAACTTTGGCACTTCTGATAAGTTCCAGACTGACAAAAACCTGTAATAATAGTGAGTCTTTTGGTGATAACTGGCATTCTCCACACACATTTTAAAAAGCTTCTGTTTTAAAGGTTACCATGATTGACTGCTCATACTAGGTCAGTTAAAAGTTCCCTCTAGCTCAGTACCCAGGCTCCATGGAGGGCTACAGAAGTCAAAACTGAAGCAGAAACCACACTTGTTCTGCAATTAAGAAAATACTACAGTGTATGTTAGGGCATGTAGATTCTTTCTGTGACTATGTTCTCAAAGCTGGTGAAAGTCTCCTCTTCCCCTGGCATTTAAATCTGCTTCTTTGTTCTTTTCTATAGAGTGAATAAATACAATCAGAACTGTATTGGGAAACAATGGATCTACAGCCCATTAAGAAGTTCCTCCTGTGGATTTCATCAAGCTGTTCAGTGCTGCCGTGCAGTTTTACAGGCCATGTGCTCTATTCACCATGTACAGACAAAGTTTAGAGAAGGCTTGAATTGAAGTCCTTTCAAAGAGAACCCCCATGTGTGCACCAGCGCACGTGGAGGTGGCATGCACTCACAGGGATGGGCTGAATCTATTCTGAAGTAAAACTGCAAAATGTAAAAAGACGTAAAATTTAGGCCTTGCCACAAACCAGCTCAGTCTATTTGACTGCTGATATTGCACCAAATTATTTTTTAAGGTAGAGATACTCACTGCCTCCAAGCTTCTGATTTCAGTTTATAAACTCCAGTATGAAAGTGATTTTCGGCTTCTTAAATCTCAGAATTCCCCACACTGGAAGGAAAACATTAGGATTGTGTATGTTGTATCTATCTTCCAACTGTCAGTATTATTAAACCATTCAGGGGCACAAATACAGCTTTTCATTTTAGATCAAAAGCCAGAGCAAAGGGACTCTTGACAGCAAGTTGTATGCTAATAGCAAACCAAAATATGTTTATGGGTTGAAGTCCTTCCCAATCCCCGTTCTGATTATCAAATTCACTTTCCATTATTCAGCTTTGATTTGAGCATAAAACACAATATAATTGTATGGAGGCTGGTAAATTTGTACTTGAACAGAACATTAACTACAGATATAGCATTTCCTATGGAAACCATTAAATGTGGAATTGATACATAGGGGACACAAGGGCACTGCACAAAAGCAAGAAAGCCATCAGTTTAAAAGGCTACACAAGAACACATACGAGCTTTGAGAGAAAAAAAGAAATTAGCATTCCTTCTGGGATAGGCAAAATTCTTCTGGGTAAAAGATGGAAAATGCAGTCATTTAAAAGTAAAGCCGATTTCAGATATTTAGAAAACATCCAAGAACTTTGGCAAGAATATTAGATTACAGAAGGTAATTCTTCTTTACTTTATTTTAATTTCCTAATTCTTACAAGGATAGTGGATAGTTATGGATACACTGGTTGCCTGCTTGCTGAGTAGCATGGTGGATTCCAGTAATGGCTATAGTACATTCTTTTTTATAAAATTAATAAGGCTTCTTACACCTAAACTAATTAGTTCAGGAAAAGGCAAATGGTATTCTTGTGAAACAGATCCATGCAGACGCTGGAGGAACTTGAATTGTGAACAAATATAAACAGTTAAAAATAGACTGTCAGTATCCTGTGGGTACTCCCTGATAGCATGAAGAGGTTTGCATTCCCACTGTTTTGGCTGGTGCTGCTTCACAGGGCAATAAAGCAAGAGACATTGCAAGAAAAACTTTGCACACCAGGAGGAAAAGGTTGCCAAGTAGTGGCAGTTATACAATAGCTTTAGACTCAAAAATAGGAGAGAAAAATAGGCTGTAGCAGTCCTCAGACTAAAATTCCAGCAACAGAGAAAAAGAGAATACTAGTACAACTGAAAAAATGAACACCAGTTTTCTCGGCATCATTCAATTTGACTGAAAAAGTATCAATGCAAAGCTATCTGCTTATTTTGTTTGTGTTTTGGAGAAGCAATTCATCCTCCTGTTAAAAATTTGAAATTGATATTAATTGTGTAACATAACCAGTGATAAAACAGTTTATCTAGATCTTGAATATGTTAAAGCTTAGAAACTTTTGTCAGGCATTTTTTTCTCAGAACTCATATTTTTCTCTATCCTTCCTTTTGCTTTAGGCCAGGCCTTATACAGTGTTTCAAAAAAAAGAGAATGTTATAAGAATGTTAAAAGTTGGAGTCAGTTGTCATAAATGTGGTCATCACTTCAGAGACAATAATCTACAATCACATCTGGTCTCAATTATGAGCTTATAATGAAAAAATATTAATCTCCTTTATTTGTATAAATGAAGTTAGCAACAATAACTTGTTTTATATCATTTGGTAAAGTATAATGTTTGATAAATGGAAATAAATGCCAATTGAAATATCTGTATTGCTGTACTAGGTAAGAAAGAACATCTTACTCCGAGGTTCATGACTTGCTGGTTTAAGTAAGAGAGAGGAGATGTCTGCACCGATCCTGTCCAAACTACATTAGCATTTAGAAAGAGGTAAGAGCCACTGGTCCAGATCCAGGAAAGAAATTTCTTCATGGTAGGCTGTCTCATCATTTTCAGTGATAAGAAATTATTTTTGAAGTTAAATTAAAATGGCATAAACAATGCTAGCTTGCTAGCATTCTGTCCAAAACATCTTATGAACAAAATCTGAAGGTGCACAGCTGGCCAGAGATACAAGTTTCTGAATTTCAGGACATGTGTCAATTTGGTACAATTTCTGGAGAAACCTCCAGTGCCAATTTGGTACAATTTCTAGAGAAATCTCCAGTGCCAATTTGGTACAATTTCTAGAGAAATCTCCATCCAGGTTACAGGGATTTGATTTTGAAATAATCCAAATATTTTCTGACACTTCTGTCTTTATAACTTTGCTCTTTTTTTTTTTTTTCTTTGTAAATTAATTTGTTTTCAAAATGACATGGCATTCATTTAGAGAGATTTAAAGATATATGGATTACATACACTTCTGAGATATACTTCCAAGATACTCTTACAGCACACCAAATTTCAGCAGATAATCCACAGCATACTTCTGCCGAGATGAGTTTGAGAGACACTACTGTGACGTCTAAATGGGTCAGACATGAACTGGCAACTGCTCTCAGCTGAGAAATTTCTCTTCTCTGAAGGAAATTACACTTGAGGAGTACACTTAAATCTTGACAGGTCTCATGAAGTTTATGATATAAGAAGACAAAAAGAAAACTTAGATGAATGAATCTCATAAACATTATATATTTCAAATGTGTTGGTTATTCTCCAGCTACGTCAGAGGGCAAAGATGTCATGATTCTGAAATTACATATTGCTAGAGAGGACATAATAGCTACTTTTCAGCTATATAAAATGATGACTCTACAATATTAATATGAGTGTTTTCTTCTGCAAAATTTTGTGGTGCCTTTTTTTTTTTTTCTTCCTTGAATTGTGGTGTTAAAGATGACATAGTAAAACTTATACTTCAGGGGAAAAGTATTAGAGACAAAAGTTATCTCACTTTTTTATATTTTGTATGAGTTCAATATGGGGAAAGAACAGTTTTGGCATTCAGAAGATATAAATTAGACTGTATTGCAGATCTATCTTTGATGGTACAGTGCATGGAATAAGAGTGGGTTTATAACAATTACTTTCAGAAAAATGACTAAGGATTAAGTCACTTCTAGTTAGGAAAACCTTTGCATTGTCTCCCTAGATATTTTTAGGCTATTGCTCTTTGATACAAAGGGAAGTACTGAATGTATATGGGATGAGGCAGATCTATTATTAGAAAAATTGATATTTAAAAGCACCAAGTAGCTTGAGTGCCTACACATTTGCACATTAAACTGCTATCACTTTCCCTAAAGTGCACCTTGTCAAGACTTTCTATGAGCAGTCCTACCATTCCCTTAAGGTACCTTTGTAACCCCTCAGAGTAGACAAAGAGCACATAAGTAGATAATTTTGAACATCTAGGTCATAATTTATATGAAACTGAAGAACGGAGTGTATAGGGATGATAGCTCTAAATTTACCCATCTAATTCTATGGAATCACATGTCCTTTTTTTAATTTTTTTTTCCACTCAAGAATTGCCAGTCTTTCTCTGGGAGAGACAATGGAAAATAATAAACCAATTCTAATCTCAATGGACAGGGATTAACACAGGCAAAATTTCATGTCATAAAATATTAAAAAAATTAGTGGTAGCTTCCAATTGTATCCTGCTGCTTTTAGTCTCAGAAAAACTGCCACTAGGAGAAGTGACCATAAAAGATCAAGAAAATATGAGGATACGGAGAAAAAATTGTAAAAGTCCTAGAGCAAAAACTTACACAGTATATAAGGATCAACAGCTCAAACAACAGAAACAAGCTCTATTATTTGCTGCAGGTTTCCCAGCAGGGTCAGACTCTAAAACAGATGCATTTGGAACAATGACAGTAGCAAAAGTCCTGCAAAAATGCTAGTGACATAGTGACAGGAGGCCTTCCAGGCTGGTGTCCTGAGGTTAGCTGATGCTACATCAAAATAAAGTAGTCCTATCTGAGCACTCCAGAAAGCCAGCCAAATCCTGGGCTGCATCAAAAGGTCGAAGGAGGGGATTCTGCCCTTCTACTCTGCTCTTGTGGGACCCCACCTGGAGCAGTGCACACAGTTCTGGCGTGTGGGAGTATGAATCCCCCCTGGGACAAATCCATACAAGGCCCAGCAGTGCTCAGAAATGTAAGAATCGAATTAGAACCTTCAGAAAATCTAAAATACATAAATCCACACAGACATGAAGTAGAAATACAAGTCTAGCCTTAAATAAATAGAGGATTTTAAGGTCCTGTATTAGCTAGTAAGAGAAGCCCTAAGATCTGGTTTGAAGTTTAGTGGCATTGCCTTTTGCAAAGACAGACAAACTCTAGACATAATGAAAATAATGTAACCTTGCTATGCATTCTTAGATAGAACAGATAGAGCTATATGTATAGAATCTGTTGGAGTAAATCCAGAGGAGGCCATGACATTGATAAAAGGATGGAATCACCTCCTTTTTGAGGACAGGTGGAGAATGTTGTGGCTGCTCAGCCTGGAGAAGAGAAGGTTGTGTGGAGATCATTGTACTGGGATTAAATCACAAAGGAACTATAACCAACAGAACAAGGTGTACAAACCCAACAAAACGGGAACAAATGTTAAATTGTCAATGTTGATGTATGTGTTGTACAGGAAAAACAAGGATTTAATTGTGTAAGTAATACCATCAAGGCCTAAGACATTTGTCTTTGACACTGAACAAATGCCATTTTGAAATACATCCTGAAGAAACTCCTGAAACTGTACTTGGATATGCTGGAAATAGATGTATCTGAATGAGAATTATTTGAGACATTATCCTTATAGACAACACCACTGTAGAGATGAGCACTCACTCAAATATCTATAATTTTAAAAAAATTCTGGGAACGGAATTTAGCTATTGCTAGAATAAACCTGGAACAATGGACAGAAAGCTCTAATCCATGTTCATCATGACACAGAGAAGATATACTATGTCTTGGAAAGAGTGAAGAAGAATGAAATCAGTGCCAGTGGGACACATGATTAATATGGTCACCAACAGTGACAGAAAGTCTGCTTCAGATGCTGCACCCCATAATAAGTTTGTTATTTTCTGTTGTATTATGTTTGTTATTGAATACTATTCTGTATGTTTGAGTGTGGAGAATAGCTAAGTGGGTGACACTGTTCCAAAGACTGCCTTGCATGTATAATACTATTCACTCACATTTAAAAAAACCTTGATAAGGAGGTTGCCTAACAAAAAATTCTCTCAAATTACAAAACAAAAAATTCTCTCAAATTAAGTAGGACATTAATATGTTTATGGACACAGAGGCAAAGGACAACCACACTGCCACTCTGTGGAGCAAGATGGATTTAAATGCCTTTATGCATTGAAATGTATACATCTCTGTGTTCGTGTGCGTATGTATTGATTTAAATACCCTCTAGCTAGTACAGTATGAATGTTGCTGCTCAGATCTATAATTAAATCACTGTGGCAATTGTAGTAAACTCTATCAAATCACTTTGCAAATGTTAAATTAGTCAATGATTAAGTGCTGTTAAACCCTTTTGCACCCTTATCCTTTTGCAACCCTGGTTTCCATGTAAGTCATTCTAAATTGCTTCTAACTCGATTTTCCTTTGCATGTTTCACCATGTAGCAAGTAATAGAGTGAACCTTGCCACTGACTCTGTTAAAGTCACAAATTTATGGTAAAATCTGCTTTGAGCAGTACCTTTGGCAATGACTCTTTAAGTGGCCCAAACCACTCCTTCATAACAATAGAGGAGAGATCATTGATGGAGCCCAGCATTAATCACACTTGTGATTCCTTAATGAAAAACAAGCCAAGAGCCAGGGAATTCAAACTCCTTTCTTATCAAAGGAATAATTAAGTCTGGATCTTACTTTAACTCTTGCCAAGTCTACATTTGCACAGTCTATCTCGAAGCTAACTGACCCTTGGTCAGTGTAATTAAATCATCACTTGTAAGATGCAATACATCTGATATGTTTTGGACACCACTTGTGTTTACTCCAAAGGACATTCAGGGCAATCAACCAGAAGAAAATACCTACATTGCTGTTTCCTTAATTTGTTAAGATGACTTTCACCCATTTCTTTGAATTCTGTAGGACTTGACTTCACTGTATGACACTAATTTTGGTCACAAATGTGTCTGGTAACAAAAGCAGATAACTCCTTTCAAATAAAACTGAGGCCTCCTGCTAGAAGTAGGTTGCTACTACTTCTACTTCTGCTACTGCTACTACTTAGTAGATTGCTAGAAGCACTATCTCAAAATTACAGTTCTTCCTAGAGAAGGCCTGAACATCCCCTACATCTTTCAGTGCCTAACTTCTTGTACCAGACTCTATTGTAGGAGGCAGAACTAGGCTTTTAAGAGAGTTTTAAAAAATTATTTTTGATTTGGTTTGGTTAGGTTTTTTTGCTTTGTTTTGTTTTGTTTCATGACACCTTGTTTTCAATCAAGTATCATGAATGGTCACTGCTGGAGAGAATTATGTTTGGCAATGTGTCAATACATTGCAGGCAAAATACTCAAAGGTTAATGAGTTGACCATCCATATTGTCTTCTGAGACAATTCTACAAGCATGGGTTTTCTTAACACATTTCTAAAAATTATATTTCTTAGTTTTAAGAGCCAAGCTGAAGAACTATAAAAATCCTTCAGCCACCTGTGTATTTCCTGCTATTATGAAAAAACAGGGGTTTTATTATTTTAATTTTAACATGTAATGAAGATTAGGAAACTATATTCCCACAAAAGTGAGCATACTCTAAAATTGGCCCGTCTAGGGTTTGCTGTATATTCTAAGGAAGACAGAGCTGCCTCATTTGGTTTTAAAATGGACACATTGAATACAGCACATGTGGGGAAGAATTAACTAACTGTAGCAAAATGTTTTTCACAACTGTTTCTCTCTGCTGGAAATCTAACAACCACACTTAAAATCTAAGATAATGAGAAAACCTCTAAGCTGAAAAAGCACTCCCTTTAATAATTTCAATTGCGGTATAATATATAATTTTCTAAAACAGAATAGTCTTCTTTTTCCCAAATTAAAATTGGAATTGTTTTCAATTGCTAAGATAATATTTCACTGCAGATCCTTATAATGCACTTCTACCTGCACTGGCATCTGAGTAAAGGCAGAGAGACTCTTGCTACACTTGGGACAAAAGTAGTGACCACAAATGTACAACAGCTCACTCAAGAAGGCTGGGGGGTAGGATGTGGAGTGCACATTGAGGTGGGACAACAAAAGCACACCATTCTAGTGACAGTCAGTGAAAAGATCACATGGATGTGATCAGGATCACAGCAACAGGATCTAATCTGAAATAGCTGTGGTGACAAATATCGCCAGCTCCAAGAGTTCTACTCAGAAGAGAGGAATTTCATTCAGATGCAAGCACTTGATGCTCCAGTATTGAAGTCGTGGTGAGCTTCCTCTTCTGCTTATGTCACCATGTGGCACTATAGACAAATACAGAGTGTGTTCTTCATAGTGCCTGGCAGACATTTAGAGACTGTGTGTCTCGCTCAAAAACAATTTCTAGGTTTTTCTGCTTCCTGGGGTAAATTTAACCTTTCCAGGTTCATGGATGCAATAAACCTCCATTGGATCATGTCCCTCTCTTGCACCTTAAAGATTTAAAACTGCTTAACTTTCAGATAGACAAAACTAGGAAAATTTATCCTGTCAATTTTGGGGGAGTGGAGGAGGGCAGCAGAAGAAAGGGTGGAAGAGATGAGGAGGCTTCTCATGAATGTTTGTGTTCTTCTTCTGTAGTATCAGAATATTCAACTATCAAAGATAATTATTAATTCCTGTGAATAGACTTATAGCGCATTAAATAAATGGCATCTTATTAAAAAAAAATAAAAACACACACACAAAAAAACCAAAAAACACCTCTAAACAAATTCAGAAACATTAATATATCGAGGTGATGAAGAAATGAACAAGATTTGCATGCCTGGAAAACCTGGCAGCCACTTAACTGTTAAGTATATTGACTGAAGGTAAAAATAACTTTCAAAATCTGGTTCTGTTTCAGATGGTTTGTCCTACAAAGTGGCAAAATGGAAAAAAAAACCCATGTACATCAATAATGCAGATAAGGTTTCTGAGTAAATCCAAGGCTTTCACCACACCTCCCTGACTCCTCAGTGAAGAAGCACATCAGGAATTTGGCTGTTATACTGGGATATGAGCTGGAAATTTATATGTATGCAAAGTAGATCAACCTGACTCCCTAGAAGATATTAAATTGGATCTAGACTGTTTTCCAAGGAGGTGAAAATGGTAAATGCCAGACATGCTAGCCTTCATTAATGGACTTGAAGTATACAGCTTTTATTTCTTGCTGGCATAATAACTTATATTTTAAAAAATCAATTTTTTTGTCATCAAAGGGCCAATGTATATTGAAACTGTATTTACAGAATTTGCATCTCTAAATTTAAATATTCCATTATTATATACTTAGGCAAAAATATTTTTTCTCATTGATTTGGTTGGGAAAAAGTTGACCTTCTTTTTAGCAACCCATAAGTTGCTGTAGTTTGGATTTGTGTTGAAATCAGAGTTGGTAACACAGGGCTGTTTCAGCTGTTGAGCTGCTGAGCTGAGCTCACAGTGTCAGGACCTCCTCCTCTGTCTCTTGCACCATTCCCCTGGCAGCAGGTTGGGAGGGCACAAGAAACTGGGAGGAGACAGAGTTGGGACAGCTGAACCTAACTGACCACAGGGATATCCCACAGCAGACGGAGCTTGTGCCCAACAGTAAAATCTGGGGAATCAGGGAGGGAAGGAAGCGTTCAGAGCTATGGTATTTGTCTCTCCAAGCCACCATTGCACTGATGGAATCCAGCTTTCCTGCTGAACACCTGCCTGCCCGTGGGAATGGTGAATGAATTCCTTGTTTTGCTTTGCTCACGTATGTGGCTTTTGCTTTACCTGTTAAACTATTAAATCTCAGTCCATGAGATTTCTTACTTCTTCCACTCCACTGCAGGAGTGGGTGAGCTGCTGTGTGGTGCACGTCTGACCAAAAGGGTTTAACCACAACATAATTGACCATCTCAGAATTTTGCCCATCTCATCTGGCCTCTTTACAGAGGCAGAAGTTTTGGATCCAAACATTCATTATGGAGGGCAATTTCTACTGTGAATGTATGCAAGATTTTGATGGGTAGATTTTTGCAGTCACTTGTGTGTGGAACATTCAAATATGAGTTCATATAATTTCAAATAATTTTATAATAATATCCAAACATGAGGATATTATTGTTGAATTTCACAATAGATGTTTAATAGGATTGGATCTTTATGCAATTATTATGATTTTTTGCATTTAGAAAATAAAATAAGGAAATATTAAGTAAACATTAAATTTAAAATAATAATTTAAATTATGAATAAAATATGTCATCTGAATACCTGAATATATTAAATGTATATGACTTGGGCTATGTTTTTGCATTACTTGCTTTAGAGAGAGAAGCATTATAATGCAAGTATAAAACAGTGAGGCAAGTTAATAACACTTGTGCAGTACATTTTTTTACAAGAAAGTATATGAGCTATTTCAAAAGCATGTTGTCAGTTTGCTAGTTATGCCTTCTGGAAATAGTCCCATAAAATGAATCCAAGCTGCTCTCTAAATTACAATGTAATTTTCTTATTGTGGTGGAAGGTAAGTATTTGGAATACCATCTTGTTTATCACAAATAGAGAACACCACATTTGCTCAACAGAAAATTTTAATCAGTTAAGTGAAATTTGTGGATTCAATTTAACCTTTTTAAGGAGTCTGTTTTAAATCCTTTACTACAGACTATGCTGCAGTTTAGTTGACGAAAATGACCTGCCTGTAGAATTACCATTATTGCACATATAAAGTTATGTACTGAAAGAGAATTTTTGTACACGGTAATATCAACTGGATTTATTTTAGCCAGTTACAAGATGACATACCAGAGGATAACAAAAAGGCTCTTGTAAAGGCTAAATATTGTCCTCTTACCCAACTCATCTTCCACCTTCTTTGGGTTATTTTACCCAAATAACCCTTAAGGGTTAAAATAACCCTTCTTTGGGTTATTTTACCTGGGAAGGGGAGATGCAGGGTTCCATCTGTCCATTCCTTCAGTTAGTGTACTTTTGAGTATTTACTGCTCTAAGAAGTCTCTAAGATATCAAGCCTACTGTACTTGTATAACACTGATCAATTATTGTGAATAATTTTTTAGTTGCAGTTAATCTAATGTATTTACCAAGGCAAACTTCATGAGCATGCTAAAATCACTTTCTTTGAGCATGTTATAAATCACCCCAGATATATCAGGGCCCTCTTCACTATGGAGCCCTCTTTATTTTTTGCATGTTTTGTATGTAAGAAGTAGGTCTTTGGTGTCTCAGCAAAGCAAGCTCAGTGCACATGTGCAATTCTATATGTATGATCCAGGCAGAAATGTGGCATTCCTATCTGGAGAAGATGAGTCACTACTCTGGGAAGTCATGTTCAAGTGCACCGTAAATGGATCAGAAAAGCTGTCACCATCCAGTTCTTGTAGCACTAAAGTCCAGAGTGCAGAAAAGATTACCCTGTAAAAAGGAGATTCCAGAGGCATCACTGAGTAGAACTCAAGATGAGTCCATGGATTGAGCAATCCTGAGTAATCAGATTTAAAAATTCTCCAAGGGCTTTCTTCTCAATGAGCAGAGGTCACTCATTACCCTGCACAAAGACATGCCAGGGTGGAGTGGAGGTGGGCAGCTAATGAACCAGCACTGAAGACCGTACAGTGATTTCTGTCAAAATCATAATACACATGAGGACTATATGTTTTACAAATTCAAATGTTATTTTTCTTACTGATGCTAAAACAGAATGAGGTTGTAGAGCAGCATTCCTGAGAGCCAGATTCTGTTACACATACTGGACGTGAAGTGCCAATGGCTGCAAAAGAGTTTAATTAAAAAGGAAAATAATGTTCACTATGAGAAAGGACAACAGAAGGTAAGTCTCCGAAGTTTCATAGGATTTTATCCAGGGGGAACAATTATGATCATCCAAATCAGATTTCCTGCAAAACAGCTCCAAAAACTTCAACCAGTGATTTCTTCACCTTGCCCACAATGCTGGTGTTTGAACACATTTTTAAAATTACAGTTAATCTTATTTTAAAGACTTTAAATGGTGGAAGATACACTACAAACTACAGCATATTTTGCACAATTTAATTAAATTTTATTGCTGAAAAGGCTATTTTGACTTTGAATTTATTAAGCTTATGATTCCAGCCACTGGGTCTCATTCTCTATTTATCTGCAAGATTAAAGAGCCTTCTATCACCAGAATACTTTCCTCATGTGGGCAGCTGTAGACTACAAACAATTCACCTCTTAACCTTCTTTTTCTTTAGTAAAATAGATTAACTTTTTTTAGTCTTTTAAAGTTGAGACAGGTTTTTCAACCTCACATTATTCTTTGAGTTCTTTTATAAATCAGATTTCTGACATCCTTTTTATACTTTTTAAATGAGAACTGTACAAAGAATTTCAGTAAGTTCTTGCTATCATGGATAGCACTAACCACCTCCTTGTTAGTCTCACCTTTATTAAAACAAAGTCCATGTGTGGCTTCAGAGCCACAAAATCACTTTGTAACCTCAAGTTCAGATGAGTGTGCCCTGTGACCTCCAACTTCTCTATGGGAACTGCTAAAGGTTCTTTTGGAATACTTTACTTTGGTTAGAGATTCCTTTAAGCTGCACTTCTTAATAACTCTCAAACAGAACCATGTTGAGTAATTCTTGTATATACGGAAAAAGCCAAAAAGCCATTTGCTCTTATGCAAGTATTATTCTGGGGATAGAACAATTCATTAGCTGAATAAACAATAATGTAGTCCTAGATAGAATTAATTTTTATTGATTATAAAAATGTATTTAATTAATCAGAAAAAGATAAAGTGTATATAAATAATTGCTTAAAAACCAATTTCCACTCGGGTAATGTGAAAACTTAAATCATGGGGCTTAACTATCAGCCATTAAATGCATAAACATCTCTATGCTTTCTTAGCTGGACATTGAAGGATATGATTAATAGCTCTGACAAAGAGTTTTTAAACTAAAAATGCCAGTCCAAGAAATCAGTTTGAAACATTAAATATTTTCTCTGTATCTAAGCCCTTTCTGTTTACAGTCAAACTTGAAAGGAAAGCTTCACTTCTCCTCTGAATAAGTAGGCAAGCCAAAAGCAAAACAGATATTTTCAGATTTTTTCTTACAACATTTTTACCACCCATGTTTTGGTACTCAAGCAGCAGAGAGTTACTAGTTATGGTGGTTACTCCTGGCAGGGCTTTTTATAGAGCAGCATTTCTGTCTTCACAGAATTTTGATGAATTATGCTACAAGACAACTGCTTAAACTTGAATTAAAGTTTGAATCAGTGTCTGAACTGGTTTTGTTCCAAATCAGTTTTAAACATGATTTTAAAATTCACAGTCTAGTGATAAAGAAATGTTGCTCTTGACATCTGCTGTGATGAGTGTCCATTTTCCTGAGGGCTGGACTGATCCTCTCCTCAGCATAGGAAAGGTTTCCTTCTTGTCAATGAGGACTCTGAGGAGCATATTTTCCCTTCTGCCATACTTCTCCCTAACTCCTTCTCACTTTGCTGCACTGTGTATTTTGTGGAATAGACAAAGGACAGTAGTTCCTGCCACAGGTTTGTAGCCGACATATTCTGCATCTATGGGACTTTAAACTTGTCAAGACCATGGAAAGAAAGCCATCTCCCTTTCTCCAGATTCTTTATGAGCCACCACAAAAGAGCACCAGGAATGAACGTTATTACTTTCCTATTTCTGCTTTCCCTCTTATATTGGACATCCAAGGAGAACCAACAGGCTTGTGTTCCACATGTTTACACTGGTCCTTAGAAAGAAGTGGCTGTTCAGCAGTTGGTATTCCTTCAATATAACTGCTGCCTTCTTGATATTCTGAAATAACCTCTAATTTTCACACAGGTAAGAGAAGCTGCTGCACATCTAGGCACTAGTGACTTTTGGTAGTTGAACTGTATGCTTCATATTCTCCTTCTAAAGTTATTACTAGAAATTGCTTCAGAGATACAAAACTAGGAGTATTTTCCTTATTTTCCTCATGACTTTTGGCAATTATTTATAAAAAGTGATTAGCTGCTTCATCATTAGCAAAGCAGTGTGAAACTTAAATCCTCACTTGCTGGAAAGTGTGCATTCTGTTCTTGTTTCTTTGACTTTTTCTCATTGGTGTTCTGCTTGTGCATGCTGAGGAACTTCTGTGAGAGCCAGATTATGACAGATTCTAAACCTCAAACAAGACTGACAAATTTTGGTTCACTTTACATATGAAAACTATGCAAAGCCATGAACTCCTTACAGAATTGCAAATAGCATATTAGTACAAGACTCACAGGATTTTTAGAGCAGAGTCAAATCTGGATGGATTTCCAGGGGCTGTGCAGCCCTCCAGTTCCCCTGTTCTGTTACACTGAGTTTAAAGCTTTGCATGGTGCTAACAGGTAACCATTTTCACAAAGGTGAATTTGCAGCCCTGTAGATTTTTTAAGATGGGGTCTATTTTGGAAATAATGATTGCAGAAAATGATCTAAATCATACTTATAAGCATGGTTGTAGTTGGGTACCTTGATCTTGGGTCTAGTCATAGAAAACAGAGTGTTTATGCTAGGAAATATACAGAATCACACAATGAATTCCAAGTACAAACATGTGCTGCTATTTGTAAGGATTTCTTAAGCAAATATCACGAGATGCTTGTCTGTTTCGTTGTCTCAGAGAAGTATCCTAGATTGAATGTGAGTTCTGCACTGCTCCATGCTGAGATATAAATAATTCCTGTCAGAGTCAGAATAAAGTTTTGTAAGGCTTCTGAGCACCTGTATTACATGGAACATTGACTTCACCTGCTGTCCATCATTATGGTCCCTGGAATGCATTTTAGAATGTTGCTAGACCTTGCTTCATGTCTTGAGCTGAAAATGTGTTAT
Organism: Sylvia atricapilla; assembly: GCF_009819655.1. NCBI lineage: Eukaryota > Metazoa > Chordata > Aves > Passeriformes > Sylviidae > Sylvia > Sylvia atricapilla. The sequence continues at coordinate 104,239,700 of NC_089141.1, read as the reverse complement.
TTTGCTGGAAGTGTGTATGTTCACATTTTTTCAAGCCGATATTTTTAGGCTGAATTTCTAACCTTCCCATAAATACTATATCTCAATATAAATTTTATTATTTCTTTGTAGCAATATTACCACATATTAATTCCCTCTCCTGTTTTATGTATCATCAGTAAAAATCATTCATGTGAGAATAATTCCAGCTTCCACAGCAAAAATTAAGATATTAATCAAGATGGATAATAAAGTCATGTCCTGCGGAAAGCCACTAGATACTTCTAGTCAACAAAATGCTATTTATTATAATTATTAACTTAGGATAAATTAAGCTATAATAAAGGTTAATTATATCAATAAATCAGCTTGGACTTCTGAACAACGTAAAGTAATTTGTTAATATTTCCTGCACAGGCTCTTGCCCTCCATAAACCAACCAGCACGCATTGTGAAGAAAGAAAAACGCAAAAATATCTGTAAGAGTACTTCAATTAACTATTTATAGTTACTATGGAAACAAAGCAGGATCAAATAAACATCAGAGCTTGTGTGATTTTACTTTTGTTCATTTGATAGGCTATTGAACCATACTCTTGTTTTTAATGGCATTTTCTTTCAAACACTAATAAAACTTAGTGTTATGGATATCACATTCAGGTGTACCCTATTTAATGACAATAACTGGAGGCATCGGAAGGCTTCAATTCTACTAACCTATAAACATGAGCAATGTGCAATGTAGGGAGTTTTGCTTGCCTAAAAGAACAACTTTCAAAGTAGGCTGTAGAACAGAAAATGTTGCCACTTATTGTTAGATGTTCTTTGCTGCTAAATACCACCAAACTTCATGCTCTAACTCTTTGTTATGGCACAGGTAAAAATATGGGTTTATATGTAGGATGACACACCCAGTCCTATCAAGTCACTAAAGATGAAACAACAAGCAGGTTAAATGAAATTAAATGACAATTATGAAACAGTAAAAAAGGATTTCCAAACAATTTTTTATGTATGAAAGTACTTGTGGTGTTTTACACAGCCTTTAGATGCAGCTAATTTAAAATCCATGAATTAATTTGGAAACAATCTCAACTTAAGTGTATTCAATTACGAAAAAAACCAACATTATGATCAGCTTCCTGCATTTCATGTCCAGACAGGTACAGGACACCTGTCCCTGACAGTCAGCAAAAATTCAGTGCCGTTCAGCACAGATTCAGATGTATCCCATGGGTTTGCTACTCTGACTGTTACTGCTGCTCGTGGGCACAGGGGAACTTTGCTGTCTCACACAGATTATCTACCAGCCTGCTTTCCTTAGACTCATTCCATGATCTTCAGCATCTTCTGATTTGATCTTTTCTCCCTTTCTTGGAGCAGGATGGACTTCATCTTCACACCACTGACAGAACCACAAGGCTGCTGCCACTCCACTGCCTCAGTGCACCTTCCACAGAAGCTCACAGGAATAAAACACTCCAAGGGAAGCACCAAGCTATGGATGAAAACTAATGCCCCCACATACAGAGGCCACAAGCTGTAATTGTAATGGTGACTTTATGGAAAGAAGAAACAAAATCTCTTGTTTACTAGAGTCCAGCTTGCTCTCACAACCAGAAAGATTCTGTCTCTGACCTGTGCTGTTTCAATTAATCATCAGTTCAAAGATCCATTTCAGATGTGCAAAAAGGATTACAACGATGGCACCTAACTTTTCTAATGAGAAGGGACTCACGGGTACTAAGACTGAAATCAAAGTTTTAAAAATATTTTGACAGCAAATACAGTGCACACATTACTGTGGTATGGGATAATCAGCTTTTATTGGTACCACTTTTGAGAGCATCCTGTTTCCCTTGTTTCATTTCATGCTAATAAAACCATCAAAACTCAGATTGCTTTTTCTTCACCCAGCTCTTGACTCTAGTTCCTCTACTGGGCTTGTTGTAAGTTCCATATTTAAACCAGCTTTTCTGTTAAGAAGGAAATTACCTTATGGATGACATCCTGGTTCAATTTACATCAGTAGAAATATTTCTGTCCCTTCATTGGAGGCAGAATTTCATAACATAAGCATAATTAAAATTATTACTGTAGGAAATGCAACTTCAAGAGGCAGAATTTGTCCTCCTGTTTCCCAATGCTTTTAATAATATAATAATGAACAAATTTTCACATTTTCCTATAGGAAAAGTGTATCTTTTTCAGAAAAAAAGGGACAATGAAAGAGAAAAAAATCATATGATGATAGGAACAAAAGGAAAAAAATTTTTTAAAGAATAAATTAAGTATAATTGTGTACTACAGATTTTACACATTAATCCACCTGATTTTTTTGTAATGCCATTTCAGAAGAATGTTGTTCTGTAAGGCTATTTTTAAAGGATGTTTTAATCTATGACATATTTCTATGTGTCCTGCTTTTCCATATTTGAAAATATTGGCTTCATTTTCAGTACAATGAGATCTGATGAATTTTCTCACTTTAGAAGTATCAAAAAATCCTTGTGATGTACTTAGATAGGTTTCCAAAGAACAACAGCTTCTTGAATTTCTAATTTTAATTTGGACTTGAAACAAATATGTTATTATGCTGCTAATTGTTGTCATCAGTCAAATCCATGCTTGAAAAATATGTCTATCATTTTGGTGAATAACTTGCTTTGGAAGTGTTGTTAATATTTTAATAAATAAATCACCTAATATCAAATTTTTTTCTGAACTAAAAGAGACACTTACATAAAGGTCTTTGAACTCTTGAAATTTAATAAAATTAGATGCATTTTTTTGTGTTTCTTTCAGGTCTTTTTCACATTTGATTTTAATTTTGCTGCCATTTTTCTCTATTTTTGGCAACATCATGTTGGATGAGATGGAGTGAGTCAGTAAGAAAGAATGTGTTGCAGACTTCTGTTTATAACCTAACATCTGACTGATTCATATCAGAACATCTTGTCATCCACACAAGAGAGTACAATATGTTTGTTAGCTGGATTCTTCATTTAGGATGTTTCTGGGTTTGTTGATTGTATTTCTCCAAATTCTGTATCATCAGGGAAAGAGGAATGTTTCCTCTTCCTATAACAATTAAAGGATGCCTTCTGCTGCCAACAAATGCACTTGTGTTGGCTTCTAAAGACAGAGTCTTCATGAAAGAATTGCAATAAATACATTTTGGTTGGGTTAAACAACAGATGGCTGACATCTTCTACAGTTTCATTTCTCTGGTGGTATTTTACCACTCTCTGAAAAGCTTGAATTGTAGCACTTCTTACGTTTCTGTTGATTTTGCAATAGGAACCAATCTGGAAAGCAGTAATGACATTTCTGAGAAAGGTAAATGTTTTTCAGCAGGTTTCTGCTCGTAAAGTCTGAGACAGTGGAAAAGGATAGATAATCTGAAGGGTTTACCTTTAGTTATGTAGCTCATCTAGCGAGAGATTGGAGCAAACAAAAACTATGCTGGAAATAAATTTCTATAAATGGCAATGTGCCTCCTTACTGAAAAATGTGAGAAATTGTTGCAAGCTTCCAAATCCCTTTTTTATGCCAAGACCTTTGACTTTGGAATTGACACTGTAATAGATTTTTTTCCTTCTCTAAGCAATTTAGGAATTGGAAGATGTAATGGAAAGTTGAATATGGATAGAAACACTGGAAGGTTTCTAGATGAAACAGAAACATTTGGTCTGATCTCAGAAACACCTTAGGCTTGGATTCCCTGGTGAAAACATTTGGAGCAGCCAGTAGAAGTAAAAATCTAAAACTTTCTCTTTGCAAACAAATGTTATCACGACTGACCTCCCTATAAAAGGAGGAGGGTCATGCTGCACACAGCTCCTTTCATCTTCTGCTTGGGTCAAGCAGTGCTGTCCTCAAGCTGAGCAAAGCTCACCTGTCACCCTCACAGAGGAGCAGCAGAGACATGCTGGGACAGGCACTCCCCTCATGTCCTCCCACCCCTTCCCCCTTCCCTGGGCTCTGCACCACACCCAAAATACCTTCTACACTTCTCTAAGATTTAATCTGTCATGGGTTATTCAAATGGATCCTGGGAGGCTTGTCCAGAGCAGATCATTCACAAGAGGAGAATAAATTGCTTTAAAGCAGAGTTAAATAAATATCATAATGGTTTCTGCAAAGACAAACAACTGCACAGAGATATGTCAGTTTAGATAAAGATGAACTTCTTAAAATAAGAAATGTGTGAAGAGAGAGAGAGAAAAAAAATTCAGAGTGTCCTGAATATACATAAAGATACCAACATTCTCTCACCCCTAATGCTCAGCCAGTGTAATTCTGATATTCAAAAATATTTAGGGGTTTTGTTGCCTTTCCAGAACCCATTTCAAAAGAAGAAAAAGCCTCAAAAGTTTCATATTAGCTGCTTTCTTTTATTTTTTGTAATTTTCCTTCCCAGATTTCTTGAGCGGAATTCCTTATCAAAGTATATCATGTCATCTGAACTAAAGAACAAGCTGGAAAAGAGCTACATATATATCATACTCTGCATAAGTTTTCTTTGGAGGAAAGAAAATAAGATCAAAGCACACTTCAGTATCCAACACATCCATATTGATTCAATGTAAAGATGTGCTGTGCTAGGAACTGTGGCATGATGTGAATTTTCAACTTGGTCAGCAAAAGAAGAAGTATCTTGGAGTCTAAAAATTCCAGTGCTCATTTTTCCACCGCTCTCAGATAATAGTGCCATTTTTAAATGAAAACCATTTGGTTTTAAGAACAGAGGATAAAGGAGAGCAATACAGTGAACTAATCTGTGAGATAGAAAGCATTTTGAAGAAGCTTTCGGGAAAAGCAGTCAGTCATATTGATTTGGAAAGCAAAGAAAGGAACTTAGTGATAGGAGAAAAGGCTAAAGAACTTGTACACAGCCCTTAATGACCAGAGCACAATTTGGGCTACCCTGTACATTTTTTTAATACCGTTTTTCAGGGAGAATTCGAGGTAGATCCTAATGTTTAGTTAAAATAAAATTTTAGCATTTGGGTGTGGGCTATTTTGTGTAAAGCTGACTTGTCTCCCTTCTTGACAGAAATAAAGAGAATGAAATACACTGGTTGTAAAGTCCCCTAGAGGGCATCCTGAGTGACATTTGGTGGAGGGGGAACTAGAACAGCTACTAGGAGACCACGAGGAAATCCCATTTTCATACCAGATGAACTGTACCAGTGTGAATTTGCCACCACAGTGATGGAGGAATGAAATGGAATGGGACACAGCCTCTCTCTTTCCATGGCACACAGAACACAGGTCACTTTGGGAGGTCCTACCTGGAACTCCAGAACACTCCCTCCCTTCCTCTTTTCCTTGGCAGTTGGATACTACTCCAGATACGGACTCACCAGTGCCCAATGAAGGGAAAGGATCATTTCCAGAGACACGCTGACTCTAGCACTGCCAACACAGCCCAGGGTGCTGGGGCTGCCTTTGCCACAGGGCCCACTGCTGGCTCATGTGAAACTGAGTTCTCTGGACCTTTTCTGCAGGGCTGCTTCCCAGCAGTTCTCCCCATGCTGGGTTGCTTCATGACATTCCAAACAAAAAGGAATGGCACCCTTCCACCCTTTGCCCATGCAGGGCATCTTTTAGTGCAACACCTTCAGCTTTTCCTTCTTGTCTTGAGAAGGGCTCACAGGTCATGTGAAGAGAGGATATGAGAAAAAGCAGGAAAAAATGTTACACCAGCCCCTTTCTGAAGATAGGGTTGATTTTATTTTTTATAAACCAATAAATTAAAGATATCAGTGTGTTAGGCATATGGCCTCATTAATACACAGGGCAGAGAGAGGATTCAGCAAACAGATGAAAGGCCGCCTGCTGATACTTCTCACCTTATGTCTTTCTACATGACTGTGAAAATTTTTTAGATCCTTATAGGTACAGCACAGAGGTGTACTTCCTCCACAGCCATAGACCCAAACTTTATATCCCTGGGGTCAGTGAGCAGTAAACAAGGGTTTGAATTCACTGCACTGCTACCTGGGCATGAAACGGTGAGTAGGTGAGAGAATGAACATAAAAAAAGCATTTTCATTCCTTCCTGTTTAAGCTCAGAACTGTCTATTTCTGTCTCTCATAAAAAGACACAAGATAGAAATTAATAATGCAAATGCTCTCTCCTGCAACAGTAAATCATAGAGTAATAAAGACAGCCATTCTATATCCACTTTTTCATATTAGGATAGTATTCTTATAAATGTTTGTTTTTTAAGTATGAGAAGCAATGGAAAATTTTTTTAATTTAGGGACTACAGTTATTAATTAAAAATACACCAACTAATAATATAACCAAGAAACAATACAAAGTCTTGAATATGATGCAAAGAAATATTTTGATTTATGACTTCAAAAATGAACTAAATCTAGTGTACAGAATTTATTAAAAAGATTAATAATGACATGGAATTGCTGTTTTAATTGCTCTGCTAATCATAGGGGCATTATGCAAAGTTCTTTAAGATGAACAACTTCATTTGCATGTGTGCTATTGCTAATTAGTTTGATGCTTTGTGCTAATGGAATGGGCCCACAGCAAGAATGTATGTTTAGAGTATTTGTAGCAAGTAATTTATTAAAGTATGGCCTTCTACATTTGGTTATGGTGGAAGAGTTGGTAACTTTATTGAACAATGAATGCTGTTATTGCCTTTTCATGACTATGATAAAGGAGAGCAATGCATTGTCCTTAGTGATGGCTGCAAAGAGGTGACAAAAGCCATTTATGTGGCTAGGAGAAAATAACCACGAACACTTTGTGAAAATGACATTTAGCAAAAAAATATCAAAACCAATCACAGCCACAAGCTGTTGAAACTCATGTCAGTAACATCCTTGTTTTCTCCTAGCAACTAAGAAAAAATGAAGAAACCCAGTAAGTTGGATTACACGAAATGTCCTGTCAATGCTTTGGTTCCAGGGATGGATAACAGGAGGGTGAAGCAGAAGTGGTGAATTCAAGGCCAGGTTGGATGGGGCTCTGGGCAGCCTGGTGTAGCTGAAGCCATCCCTTCCAGCAGGGCTGGAACTGGGTTATCTTCAAGGCCTCATTCTAACCCAAACCATTCTGTGATTCTATGAGGACGCTTCTCCAGAGAAGTATTTGAAAACATTAAAAAGATAAACAAAAACACCATGGTGCCATTAAAGAGTTTTCAATCTACTTTCAGTTTAACAAAAAACAAGTTAACATTTAATTAAATATATATGCCTATTATTACTTTGAAAATGGATTTTATTGTTGTTGCATTGAATATTTTAATAAACTTCATGCAGTAAACACTGAAATGAACATTATAGAAAACTCATTCATTTTAATTAGTCCTGTTATAAATTATACAAGTGACACTACTCAGCTGCCTAGCAGTAAGTAAAATGCCATTTCTGAATTCACATGTAAATAACTGTGAGTGACAATTAAGAATATGTTGATAAAGGAGCATATAATTACTGCTATTACCATTATACCTAAAAAACAATGCAGGATTGTGTTACACATGTTAAAATAGAAAGCTTCTTTGAAGAGAAACCCCAAAATATTTTTTCACATGCTTATATCAATCCAGTTTGTTATGTGTTTAATGAACACACAACAGAAACCAATATAGAAAACAAAGCAATAAGAAACAAAGAAAAGTATATTCAATTTTCTGATGATTACATGCGATGAATTCTAACTTATGATAATACAGATTTTAATTAGTCTGTTTTTGATGAAAGATGAGGATGAGAGGCAACAGCTTATTATTTAAGTTTTGCTTTTCTGTTGACATATTTCATTTGGCAGTTGTTGGAGTTTATGTGTAGATATGGACCAAATTTCTGCAAATATGAAATAATTTCTTAATTCATTTTGCAATGGAAAGCTGCTTAGATTTAAAAATACAAGTCCTTAAAAAGTAAAAATATTTTAAAACATTTTAGACTAGTATAATTTGATTTCTTTTGCAGTTTCTTCAAATATTATTTTAGTAAATGTAAATAGAATTTATTAAAATAGAATTTATTAAAATAGTATAATTGCTATACAGCTATCTTGTTTTATGGTCAATTTGATCCAAAAGTAGTTGTTTTAAATTTTCAGCAAAATGAAGGATGCTGTCAGAAAATTGAAGGATGTTGTACATATTTATTTATATATTGAAAGCTCCAAACTTTTACTGCTGCTTATGCAGTCATGGGACTGCCTCTGTAACTGTTATACAATTGATATTTATTAAAATATCAACACATGTTGGTGATATAGTGACAAAGTTATAAATTACTAAGCAATTATTTCTTTCATGTACTGGCCAGGAAACAAATACCAGTAATGGTATAAACCAGTCTTGGTTTGGTTGGGTTTTTTTAATTGTTATATAAGTTAATTTCCACTGGTCAAGTAACTAACATGTTAATTTTATCTTGATAATGGGATGAATTTACTCTATTTGCTCAGGAGTGTAAAAAAAAAAAAATAGATATACAGTGGTGTCAGGTTCTATCTACAATGGCCTTCTCTGGTCATCTCTGTAGTGTGTCCATGGAAGATGACACACATTTTCTACTAATTTTTCTCTCCTTTCCCTCCCCTAAGGAGTCAAAATACCATGAGGCCATTGTTCTTTCCAAAGTGCTCTCAGTCCTTCTGCATTAGGAGGTCCTTCTGCATTAGGGAGGTGCTTCTCACCCCAGCAGAGATACCATCATAATTCAAAGGTTATTTATACTCCAGCACTTCTGCTCCTAAATTCTGCCAATTTTCACCGTCGCATCTAGTCACAAAAATACACTGAGGTATTTCTCTGGATGTGCAGCAAGAGTAGGTTCAGCTGGGTTGTACATGGAGCACTCTGTGCCAATAATTCCCTTCACTCATCTCTGAGCCTATTATATGCTGAACTAGCTTTGTTAGTGTGCATCAACTCTCACTTATGGGTCATAAAGCTATGCCCAGCCACCACATTAAGCCTGATCTATAACTGTCCCTGATTACCTAGAGTGTTCTGTCTGAAAATTTTTTTTTAGAATAATTCAGTCATTTTCAGATTGCTCTATGCTGATTTACTTGTCCTCAAAACCTGACATCAAATCACCATTGCTGATAAAAGTGGAGAGGAAGAAAATCTGTGCATAGCAGTTCCAAATGGAAGCACTTCAAGTAAAAAAAATATGAATGCTGCTGGGAGCACTTGCAGCAGTGACTGATCTGGCTATAGATTGATCTCTTTTGTTCAAACCAAGCCTGCTGTCAGCAATAGCTGGTCTCTCTTTCAGCTGATTTTAAAAGCATCACCCAGAAAATTAGAAAAATGAAAAGGGATGCTTCTCCTTTGTGAATCCCACACCATGCATGCTACAGAACTTAGTATGGTCTGGCAAAAGAATGCAAAGCAATGAACTTGCGGGTAAAATTTAAGAATCTACAATGACTTCCAGCTAGGGAGTAGTGTTACCATTTAAAGTATCTGTGGAGATAAAAACGTGGTTACCTATGCCCCCTGGAAACAGGGGAGGTAGTAGCTCAGGAAGGGCTACAGCTGCTGCTGCTGAAATGAATGATTGCCAAGTAAAAAGAAATGCAGGAAAGACAGCCTAATATTCGCTTTTGAGGACAGAGTGGAAATGGCAATGTCCCTGTGCATCATTAAGCTCCCAATCCAAATACTGATGGCAGTGGCAGAAGAATTTTATTATTTTGCTTTTTGACACATAAAAGCCAAGTCTGATGGAAGACTTTGTCTGAAAATTATTTATCTTAGCTGTTCCACCAGATTCCTTCATTTTGGTAGAATTCAAAGCTTTTGGGAGTGGGCATGAATAACATGTAAGAAAGGAATTTAGTTGTTAATGCTCATTTGCCTTTTTGTCTCTTCGGTAACAAATGGTACAAAACAGTAACACCAAGACATATATTGCTGCAGCATCCTATCAAACTTCATCGTGGATTCAAATGAAAGGGAAAAGAAAATCAGAATATATTCTACTTGTAAACTTTCTGTGAAAAAAACAGATGAGATGCCATCCTAAGAGCTATAATTTCCACGTTCTTTCTTTTCTACAGAGATGGAAAGAGATCATTAGGAATATATATAGCCCAGCAAGCAAGGGACTGTTGGATATCTCTGCAAATAATGCATAATAAATCAGGGAATAAAAGCCACAAAGACTCCACTGTTCAAAAATATTGTTCTTAAAGCCCTGTGACAGGTGTAAATAGGTGGTCTAGCTTAAAAAAAAAAAAAAATCCCCCCAAAATAAAAAAGGTTCTTCCCTGCAGCAGAGCCCTCTCATTATTTCAAATCTCAGGTTTAAGGCTTGAAGAAGCAGTAGTAGGGTTATTATCCTCTGTAAGATTCAGTCTCCTGTGACAATTTTTTGACACACTCTAACAGGATAACAAGGCATGGAAGGCTGACACAGGAGGATGATAATGCACTTGAGATTGCCTTTTGAGTAATTACGTGATCCCAATTAAATTAGTTTAGAATGTCTTAAAAGGCAGGTTAAAATTCAGTATTCATTGTCCATCTTTCTCTATGAGCTGAAGTTCTGATCAGTACACTGCATAATTGCCATGAAAGCAATGATCAGAGCCTCATTGCCAGGATTCATTACTGAGCTTCCTCTGCAGTGCTCACAGCCAAGGTTGCTCCCCAGTTCTTCTTGCATTTGAGTGTGTGAGGTTCTGATAATGATTGTCATTTAGGATATATGTAAAGGTACTGTCACCCCAGAGACAACTTCAATCCTAACTAAGCATTTGCAGTATTTTGAGAAAAGAAAAATGTTACTTATGCTTGTTCTTTTAATGACTTATGGATCTGGACCCTCTGCAGTCAAATAGATCACCTTCTGATCATAACCAGAGTGTGGGTGTACTTTGGGAAAAGCTATCCTTTGGTTAAAAATTAATTTCTTTACCAATTTTGTCTCAGAAGAGTTTTTGCACTAGTATTCCAGAAGTACTTTTTCAAAGAAGCATATTTCATTATATAGGAATTTTGATTATTTTTCTGCATTAAGTACATGGGTTATTTGTCCTAAAAGAAGGCAACCAACAATAAAGAGACTGTTTCATTTACTTAAAGAAAAGGGTTAACACATCTTTACCTGCTCTCCTTTTTTATTGAGACAGCAAATGACTTGTTGTCTGAATATGTGCATAACTGCAATGTAATTGTTTTGATCTGTGAAAAATAACTAACTCAGGCAGGTTAGCAAGAAATGTAGGCCATAATCAGTCGGTTAATTTGTCTTTGTAATTAACTGTACCCTCCTATGGCTCTCTCTCCTTGTTTCTACCACCCCAAAACACCCTTGTAGTTAGCATCAGTCATATAGTTTCTCATTCAAGTAGAAGCAATTGGTCCATCTACCAGCAGTGCATTTTCAGCTCAGATATCAGAGGATGAGATGGCACCCAGCTATTCAGTAGCAAATTAGATGCAACTCCCTCTAGGCATTCAGTGACAAATTCATCAAGGCCTACAATTATTACTTGACTTACATGATATCTTTCTATGGTTTGAATAAAAAATACTGACGTTTCATCAGGCTGCCAGTGCACATGAGGGTGAACAAAGTTTACCTCTCAGAAGTCCTTCAAACCATGCCCAAGTTAATGAAACCACTACACTTCATCGAAATGGAACCACAACAGAGGGAAATGTGAAAAGATCAGTGACAAAAAAAAAAAAAAAAAAAAAAAAGGCATGAGTATTCAGTAAGGTTTGAGTACTTATTTAAATGTGCATTAAATAACAAATTCATTATATTTGATATTGATTCCTTCTTAAATGCAAATTGCTGCAAATTTATTTAGTTGATGAAAAAAGCCACTGATAAACTTTATTTGCCTTATGGCCTGAGATGGTCAATGCCTTGTTCTGGAAAGGAGGATGTGTGCTGGAGTGACTTTACCCCCAATTATCTGTTCTGTTTATGCTGGATATTAAATTCTGTTTATGCTGGATATTAAATTCTGCATATTAAATTCTGCACCTTTAAAACTAGTTCTGAGAGTGAAGAGGGGAGAAGTGTGGGGTTTGTTTGCAGACACTGCACTTGCTCCCCTGCATTCCTTCTCCTGCACTGCAGCATAGAGAGCAGGGAGAGCTCTCCTTTGCTTTTAGTTAGGTTTTTTTAGGTAGCTGACGCAGAGCAATTCTCCTGACTGTGGCCTTTCTTTTTCTTGGAACTGTTCAAACCTGCTCTGGACTCAAAACTAAAAAAAACACCTGTAGCCCACCAGGGGTGGGAATGTGGCATTTTCCAGTGCAACAGGGACTGATAAGAGACTGAGCAAGCTGAGCTACACTCACAGCAAGGACTTTCTGGACTTTCTGAATTTGTCATCTCTTCAGAACAATGAGAGGTTTTATTGTTTGATATTATTATTTTTTATGCTTCTGAATACTTTGCTTGTTAAATAAATAAACAGTTTTTTCCAATTTTCTCCAAGGAAATCTTTTCCCAAACCAGTTTGGGGAGGACATTTTAATCTGCTTTCTAGAGGGACCCCATTCAGAGGTTTCCTCCCAAATTTGCCTTAAACCAGGGCAGGATGATAACCTATTATTTGAGTAACACAGTAAAACTGAGTATTTAAAAATACTAAGTTCTGATAAGATTGATTTCAGCAATTTCCTTTGTGCATATAAGTTATATAGATAATCTTACATTACAAACATGACATGGCAATGTGCAATACTGTTCAAGCAATTGTTATCTACAGTTGCTCACAGTCTTTAAAAAGCTTTCATAATCCCAAATATCTTATTAGACCAAACAAAATAATCACAAGAGCTTATGACCAAAAGCTTTTCAGAGTATAAGTATTTGGGCTGCACAAGCAGAAACTTACTCAGACTCAGACTCAGTGAGGGGAAAGGGCTCCAGAGGCTCAATGACTTGTTATAATCCTTGGTAATGAATTGCTACCATAAATTTAATAACTCAGTTGTGAATTGAAATCCAGAGGTGAAGCCAAGAGCATCTTCAAAAATGTTAGGAGTTGGAAAGTCAAGTTTTGTCAGCTTGTTTCCATAAATAAATTTTCAGTTCCATTAAAAATAAATAAAATCCATCTTTTTAGGAGCACATCCAGTGTGTGCAGCTGGAATTTTGTAAAGGAAAGAGCATAGTGTAACATTTGAGCTGATATAAGATTGGCCTTTCCCCAAGAGAAAATTATAGATTTTCCTACCAATCACAAAGTAACAGAGTTTGCCAGACTTAAAGTGCTTAGCAATATTCTTGGCAAAGGCAGATATATAATCATCTGTCAATTACACTACTGCTGTGTGTTAGAAAAAGAATTAATTTTGACTACATTAAAATTTGATCTCCTTAATCCAGGCCTTGATATCTTTGTTCTAGAGGAATACATTTTTCTGTGCAGAATAAAGTAGAGATTTCAAACTTTTCAGATTATTCCCACCATTACCTAGAGTAAAAAAAAAAAGGGGAATATTTCTGCAATTCAAGTTGAAAAAAAGAGAACTACTAGAAGCATAATTTGAATTTTCTTTTAACAGAGAAATGCATCAGTTTTAGTCCTAGCCTGGCTCAAAGATCTAAATCCAAGATCATCCAAAGCTTAAGGGAAAAAAGATGCATTACAGGCAACAGAAGGTTGTTTATTGCAACAATAAAACATATCTGTGATAGAAACAGAGCTCTGGTCCTTCTAAAATTAAAAAATGTTTCCATAATATCATTTATGTCTCTTGGTATCTATGGAAATCTTTGTGTTTCTCTGATTTTCTGTCCACATATGTGAGCATCCCGCGGTACTCATCTCTCATAAACTAAACTTGTTTCTACTTTAAGCTTGAGCTCCATGTAGTTGAACAGTTTGTGATTCAGTCATGATGGTTCCTTTTCAAATTTCTGATCCAAGATTCTGCATTGAAAAATATTAATGTGTCCTCAATATACTGTCATTAAGGAATTCAGAACTCTCCCAAGCCTCCCTTTTTTCAAAATTTAGTATTTCCTCTTACAGTCTAACATACCAGTCCTTGGAGATTGAATTTGTTTTCTTTAGGCTTCTTGTCTCTGTTGTGATGCTCTTTCTCCTTTTTTCCTTGAGAATTATGGGCCCTCTTGAGTCAGAGTCAACTAATTCATTTCAGTATCAGAGGCAAACTGAAAAGGTCTTCTTGTCCCTCCCTTTTGCAAGGAAAAAAACCCAAAACAACCCCCAACTTCAAGCACTGTCAGACACTTTGTGCTTTGCTGCATTCTTCATCTGGCAGCTGCCTGAGTACATCAAGTTCCCTCTTACTACAAATCATTTATTTCTTTAATCACTAGGAAATCTCATCCTCATCTGTAAGATTCCTCCCTTTATGTGGTTCTCCATTTTACCATAAACACACATCTTTCTTCTATTGTACTAAGAAAATGACAATTCAGTGTTACTTCTGGTGTGGTTTTTTTGACACAGGCATACACAAAAAAACCCAGTAGCTAACTAGAATATAAAAAGATTTTAAGTAAATTTTAAATGGAAATCTGAATACTTTGTTATAGAAATGGAAAGAAAAAAAAAGTTGGGGAGAAAATTTCTTGCTCTTTTAGTGCACTGAAATAGTTTGCGGAACAGTCTATTTAATTTTAATCTCACAGACTATTAGTAGTCTTACATAAATATGACTTTAAATCCTAGAATTTTATTTGCTTGAACATTATTCTATATAGTACAGAGTTTCACATACTATTTACATGTTATAAAAAGTAGGACCTATTGTTTTGAATCTGTTTATTTTTCATTTTAAATGACCTCTTCTCCATCTGGTATTGAAAAGGACTATAGATTTCAGTCTGTATGATTCATGATTTTATCTATCACATGATGTAAAGTTTTGCTTTTCTTCCCACAGCAAATAAGATTAGTCTACATAGTCTCTTAAAGTAAAAACTTCTGCTGTTCCTGCCTCCAAACATAGATTTGCAGTACTTTTCTGCATTTTTAAAATTCAATATATTTGTGATACTAGCTAAAATAGACTTGTATATCTAAATCCCATTTCAAATCACTGAGACCAGGTGATATTAAAGCTGCTGCCTCAGCTGCTGCCTCTCCTTGCAAGGTGAATATAATCTAGCATCTTTTGCCATAGATTATAAACTTATTGCACCAGTAGTATGCTAGTTTAAACTGTCTTCTTACTATTAGCCTACCTCTTTTGAAAGGAAAGAAAATTTAAAATATTTAGAAAAAACTGGGAAGAAGGTTTTCTCCCTTCCTTTTCCCTAAGCTTCCTTTCTGTCCTGGAAGACAGTGGCTCCTTGAGCTCTCAGCTGTGCCATACAGGACTGTCTGCCACTGAGGATCTGCAGGACACTCATGTATCCCAACACTCCCATGCAGGTGCTGTGTCCATGACGTAATATAATGTTTATGGTTGTACTTGATCTCAGATGGTCCCAACCTAAATGATTCTCTCTCTGCCCAGAGGACACACCACTGAGGCTGGTGTTGCTTAAGGAAAGAGCTGAGGGAGCTGGGAATGTTTAGCCTGGGGAAAAGGAGGCTGAGGGGAGACCTAAATACTCTCTAAAGTTACCTGGAAGGAATTGTAGATGACTGGGGCTATTGGTCTCTTCACCAAGGGCCAACCAATACGATGAAGGGAAATGGCCTCAAGTTGCACCAGTGGATGTTCAGACTGGATATTGAGAAAAATTTCTTCACTGAAGTGGTAGTCAGGCATCACAAAAGGCTGCCCAGGGAGGTGGTGGAGTGAGCATCCCAGGAAGTGATGAGAAAAGCCTGTAGATGTGGCACCTGGGAACATGGTTTAGTGGTGAACTTGGCAATGCTGGGTAATGGCTGGACCTGATGATTTTAGGGGTCTTTTCCCACCTAAGCGATTCTGTGATTCAATGCATTTTTTTTTCTTCTAAGTGGGTCATTCAGCTTTTGGTGAACCTCACCTAATTTCAGGAAGCTGTACTCCTCACAATTTACTGTACTTTATACTAGCTGTGTGTAGCTGCATTAATGTCTCTCTTCTTCTGAAAAAGTTAATCTTGAGGATTCAAGTCCCTGATGTGCAAGTTAATGAAGTTTAGAATATACTGAGGAACTAATTTGCTCTCCTCTATGCTTTTGTTACAGTCTGCCTTTAAATGAGAGCAAAGAACCAAAGATCTTTGTTTTGGTGTGGTTCACTGCTGGCACCCTTTTGTTTACTTTGAAGCTTTTTACAAATGTGTTTGTTATCTACGTCCAAGAATAAGTTAACTGTATAATAAAGGATGAGAAAGTCACAACATTTGGCTGCCACAAAAGGAAAAGCATACCCGAGCACAAACATACACAAACTGCAGGGAAAAACTTGTTTTCCTCTTGCAAGTGAACTCCCCATGAGCTCTGCAGGATGACTTCTTCTATGAATGTCTCCATATATTTTCCCTATGCACTTTGTAGGAATATAATAATAATAAAAAAATCCATTATGTGAATTCAAGTAACTCACAAAATCTATTTATTGTTTAATATTCTGTCATCACTAATTTTATGCTTCAATTAATTTTCTGCCATATTTTTTCACGTTATATGGGAAAGCTATTTGTACAAAGTCATCTTTCTAAAATTAATTTCATTTTCCTTTCTGAAAAAGGCCATCTGCATGAACACGCTGAGAAAATGAAAGAAAAGCTTCACATCTTTAATTTTATAATTCAGAATTATTCATATGATTAAGCTTTGTAGAGTTTAAATAACAAACTGACTTGACATGCCCCTAACTTGCATAACCATTGTCTCAGGAAAGTAACTTAGATACAGACCGTCTGACTGTGTGTGGAATTAAGCATAGAAAGCCTTGCCAGAGGTGGGTAGAGGGGGTAGGAGATGGTCTTCCATTCTTTCTCATTGCACAGGGTTTCATTTTTCCAAGGTGGGTGGTTGCCAGGAAACAGAAAATACAATTGAAGAAATGGATTTATTTGACATGAATCCCTTAAGCAAGGCAAGGGAACAGAACACCCTGCAAAGACTGAGCCTGAGGATCAGTTTGAGAAACCCACATTTGTTCAGGTGATTGCTGAAAAAGCTACACAGAATATTTTATTTTTGCATCCCTTCCTGCCCTGTTTCCATCTCCTGCAAGAAAGGAGGATGAGTATAGTGCTGGCAGCACCATGATCTCTGGAGGCAGCTTTTCTGGGGTGATGCCATCCAAGGAACACCTCGATAGCTCTCAGGCAGGAGCTGGGGGAGAGAAGCTGTTTGACTGTGCCAGTCAGGTACCAGGGTGCTCCCCACAGCCCCGGCTCCACTGCCACCTCTCTGGTTCCTTTCCTCCCCATATTGTTCTTCTTCTTTTTCCTCCTTCCCCCCTCTTGAATGGAATTGATGCCAATTTTCTTCTAGCTCTGCTTAGACAACATTCTGTGAAATATTCATTTCCCACGAATGACTTCATCCAGACTGAAATTTGCTGGATGCAAAGCACAGATCCTTCTTGGTATTTGCTTTTTTTTTCATTTTGCTTTGTTTCTGTCTGCTACAATCAGGCGCTATTCTTGTTTGTTTCCATGCACCATCACAGCAATAAATATAAATAATAACAGTATGTGCAAATTATCCATGATTAACTGTTTCTGGGGTAAGATTATCAGTTCTCTAGGACACACCCCTCCCATAAGAAGTCTGTAATCTTATAGACATATCATTGAAATGATTCAGAAATGTTAAAGCAGGAAGATTTCAAAAAGGGAATCTGAAATCTGCAACTCCCTAATAACTTCTCTGACATTTTTATGTAAAGATATTTTTCAAAATACATTTTAATTGATAAATTTTGTTATAAAACTTGAGGCTATCCTACCCCAGTAATTATATGTACTATTAATTTGGAAGAGTGTTGGAGAAAAGAATTACTGCAATTACCTTCACTGTAAAAATGGGTATCTGTGGACATATAATTTAGGACACCATTCAGAAATATCACACTTTTTTTTATATCTATTCATTTTTGAAGATGGTAATTGGTGAGAAATTCTTGTGTCATGGATCATAATTCTGATTTATGTTTGTTGTAAACCTACAGACACATAATATTATAGGAAAGATGTTCTGAGCTGGGTAAAAAGACATGTCTACCTAAGCAGCTGAAGTTATTGAAACTCTGTTGTTCCCAGAGTTATCATATTCTATTCAAAGATTCTCAAAATTTAGACAGAAACTTTGATCTAAGTAGGGGTAATATCATTTATCTATTTAAAAAATACCTGTAATTTATACAGATTTGAGAAGAGTAGGATATTATTGACCTTGAATTATTTAAACTCAGAAATACCAGGTTTAAGGATGAGTAAAAGATAAAATTCTTCTCAAGTTAAAAAGAAAAGCCATATTAAGCCTGTAAGAAATCAAGTTTTTCAGAGAAATTGGGAATTCAAATGGGTAGATACAAGTTGTACTCTCTTGCAGTACAGTTTTGACATTAATGCATGCCCTGTTTTACTGCACACATTTTGCAGAGTAAGAAAGATGAAAGCATGAAATCTAGCCAGTAGACTTGTGCAGCCCAGGCTCCTGAGAAAGCAGGGAAAAGCCCAACTTCTCATGGAGTCTGGCTAAGAACTGGAGCTGAAAAAGACACCAATTTCCTGGAAGTGGTACCTGCCCTGCTGCCACAGGAGTTCATGCTATGGAAATCTGGCAGATGTTTGCCCCAAGTAAAGTGGATGTCCACCAAAATAAAGAGATGTCATGGAGGTAGAGCTTATCCCAATTGACTTTCCCTGTGTCAGGGCACATACTGTTGGGGGCACAGTGACCAGAAGTCAAAATTTCCTGAATTGCATCCCTGTATTACTTCTCTCAAGTCCCATTCCCTTAAATGTTTACAATCTTCACAGTAAGATTTGCCATAGGGAAATACTATCAAGGTAGGTCACACTTCAAGCCTACCAGTTCTGACAGTATCCTTTCAGTGCATTTCTCTCTCAAAGGATCAGTGTGAGCAACTGCCACTTCTCATCGTGTAAGAACACTTGCTGATCTTACTACTGCCAACTTCTTCACTGCATTGCTTACTGAAAATGTGGTGACAAGCTGGAGCTGTCAGGAAATCATGTCCTCTACAAATACCTGACTTAAGCAAACACCAGACCCATGCTATATTTGCATCATATAAATATATATTTTCTAATACATAATAAACTGTTATTTATACAATACGAACACCCATGGAAGACCTGCTGTTTTCATATATATGCACAGTTCCAGAAAACAAACCTTTATAGCATTTTGCTATTGTTATTTTTTGTTGAGTTTGCTGCTTTTGTTTTTATAAAATATTACTTTGAATTAAAACTACACAGCAAATTGCCTATTTTGTGTTTACACATGTGCATAGCACAAATCTCTGAAATGACAAAGACAAGAACCTAAAAATGCTTGAGCTGTTTTAGTTCCTTTGATGTTCTCAGTTTATCATTTGCTCATCATGCTTTTCAGAATAACATCCCTTCAGAATAACATTCAGAATAACATTCAGAATAACATCTTGAGTCTGTTTTTGCTGTATTTTTAATATTTAAACTTTCAAAAACAGGCCAGTTATTACTGCTGTTTTCTTAACAGGAAAAAATGAGGCAAAGGAAGATGAACTATCCTACTGATGATCATAAAATATCAATCATGGTATTTGTCATGACAAATTGTCCTTCAGTTTCCTACACAAGGCAAAGTGTTGCTCTTCTCTCCAGCTCTGACTTCAAGGAGTTCAGCATTTTTCTGGACTGTCCAGTGGAATAATTTCTTTAAAAAAATTTAGGACAAGAATCACACAGAAAATTGTGGTCTAAGCAAATTCCATGGGCATTTTACTGATGACTCTAATGTGTTGGTGGATAGCATTTTTTACCTGTTTAAAATGTTCTAATTACTTCTAAAAACAGTATTTAACATATGTTTAGAACAGAAGAGAAGGTGCTTATTTCCAGGGAAGGTAATTAATCCACATTTGTATGTGTTTCTTTGTTTAGACAGGAGGT
Organism: Sylvia atricapilla; assembly: GCF_009819655.1. Classification (NCBI taxonomy): domain Eukaryota; kingdom Metazoa; phylum Chordata; class Aves; order Passeriformes; family Sylviidae; genus Sylvia; species Sylvia atricapilla. Next base: position 104,219,696 of record NC_089141.1, on the reverse strand, counting down.
TTTATGAAGGCTGCAGGCATCAGGCATCTAGAACAGCATTCATTCCCTGCTTCCTGATACTGCTCTTTTCCTAGTCTGTCATGAGAACAAGACTGTGCAGTTTTCACTCATTTTTCTATCCCTGAAATGTGACAGCTGTGCAAAATAATTCATCAGTCTGCCTCTGATGGAAAAGCCTGTATAGGTTAGACTTCAATAATCTGGAAATGTGAGTGTGAAGAAATGAAGCAGATGTGGGATGGTGGAAGTGCATTGGAGGGAATGTGACAGGAGAGAAGCAGAAGGAACAGGGATTCCTGTTTACTCTGGCACTTTATTCTACCTGCTAATCCCAAACCTACAGATCCCAGTAGCATTCTTAGTCTGTCCATTACCAAGAGATATATTATTTGCTGCCCTGCCAGATCCATTTAGATCCCAGAAAATCTGCTCTTCTGGTTATTCCCATTTGTGATTAAAATTGCAGCTAGAGCTATACAAGCAGCCACATGTCACAGAATACATGATGATGGTAGCTTTATTCCCTAGTGGCATTTTCTAAGGCTTAATTTATAAAATAAAAATAGTATTTGCAATTATATTATTAAAAATATGATTTCAAAATACACATTGAGAAAAAGATACTTCTACTTGAGATGAAATTGAGCACAACACAATACAAACTTAATAAAGGAATTTTTTTTCCCCTCCACTTTCTTTTACAAATTTCTGAATATCTTTGTAATTTGGAAAACATAAATCAAATCAGGAGTCTCTTCAGGTCAGGACTGACAAGAGTGTTGCAGTTCACTGTGCTTAATTATCTAACATAAAGAAGAAGAGAAAGCTCAGTCTATGTACATTTCATGTTCATGCACATTTTCTGTGGTTAAACTATGACACTTGCTCTTACTTTTTTTTTAATAGAAAAGCCAGTTAGTGTCATCCTCTACTGAAATTTGGCACAAACATCAAATGTTTCTGACAGCACATGCTGACCTTGCATGACACTTTTACTTTTTCTGACATAATACATAGCAAATTGCTGTAGCATGGTTCCAAAGCAATTTAACTACAGTCTAATTTTAATTAACCAAGGAAAAAACCCAAGAAAAACCACAATCAAATAAAATCCACTCTTAATAATTCTTTTTGATGAAATCATCAGTTTCCATCTCAGATTTTTGGAATAGGAACTTAAGATAATTCAATTATTTTAAATACTTAGGAAAAACTAAGAAATTTTTTTCAGAAAACTGCAGAATAAATTAAAGCATCTCTAGACTACATACAAATACACAGATAAATATATTTGCTTGTATTTCAAAATGTCTGCAAAAGCAGCAGTAGATGTGTATTTTTAGAAAAAAATGTAGTAAAGAAACTGGAGCCCATTTACAACCAACTTTCCTCTTTATTGTAGGCTAAAACTGCTTGCCTGGTGCAGTAGTGTAGGGTGCAGTGAAAGTAGAGAAAGTATAAACCATCAAGAATAGTAGAAAAAAATATATTTCTCTTCTGAGCTCTGCTGAGAATTGATTCTGGACATTTCAGGCTGCCCTTTTGCAGTGCCATTCTACCAGCTTCATGTGATGCACGTCCTGCTCATGGCCTCACTGCCTAAAATGTTTGTGCCTTGCTCATTGATACTGGTATCAAAGAAGCTCATAATCGTTCTGATAAAAACTGTGAAGTCCTACTGCTTTCACTGATATCTACATGGTATAAAAAAAGAAATAAAATGTCAATTTGTAATTCTATTTGTTTGAAACAAATAGAATTACAAATTCTTTTTGTTTGATAACACTTTAATTTAAAAGATTGGCTTGTGCAGTGGGTTGATGCCAGCCAGCAGCTAATGATCACTTGTATAACTGCTCACTCACTCCTTCCCTCTGGTGGGATGTGGGAGACAATGGGAAGGAAGAAAAAAAAAAAAAAAAAAAAAAAAAGTTGTGAGTTGAGAAGTTCTACAAGTGAAGAGAAAAACCTCAAAGCAGTGTAAACTGCAAAAAGCAGACACAAATAATCCCTGGGATTGAATGTACTGTAAGAAAGGGAGTGAGCAAGAGACTTAAAGATCACAACTGCATTAAACACTTTCAACGCCATAGAAGGAACTTGCCATAAGCTACCCCAGCAGGAACTTGAGATACTCAGAGAAGAGAGGAACTTGTAACAGGAAGGCCCCAATTCCAGGCCTAGCAGAGGTGTGCACACCCTAGTTAATGCATCCAGACAAAAATTCCCACTGTGGCAGATTGCAGGAAAGGAAGCAATGCTACAGAATCTACTCAGAGGTGATTATCTTCAGCTTGATCTCGGTCTCTCTCTGTCTTCCTCTCTCTCTCCCTTTCTCCCCCACCCTTGCCTGCTTCTTTCTATCTCTCTATCTCACTTTACTGTGAAAAAAACCCTGTATTTTGACATATGATCTCATTTGCACCTTTATTCAGGCAGAGGCATCTTTCAATAAATTGGATCCTAAGAGCAACAGGTCAGATGAAAGAGTAAATAAGTCAACACTGTGACCAGCAACAGAAAATAACAGCCCTCCAAGTCACAGCAAAACTCATATAACAGCTTTAAATTCAGTCTAGCACACTTTGGTCAGATCTGTCATTATCTTGAATCCCTAGAGCCAGATAGATCTGTGTTGGGTTGACACTATCAGCAGCCGAGCATCTACACCAGTGCTCATGCAGCCCCTGCTCCAGAGGGATAGGGACAAGAATAGGAAGAAAAAACACTAAGAAACGTTGTGAGTCAAGCAAAGACAATTTTTCAAGTAAAAGAAAGAGAAAATAAGAAAAGAATAATAAACAATGCAAAGAAGATCCCTTACCACCTCTTATAAGCAAACTGATGCCCAAGCAGTTCTGAGCAAAGGCCACCTTGCAAACCAATATGAAAATCCTTTTCTTTTCCTCTACTTCAATTTTTGTTGCTGAGCATCATATTAATACAGCATTGAATATCCCTTTAACCAGTCTAGATCAGCTGTTCATGCTGTGTCCCTTCTTATCTCCTTACCCACTCCCAGCCTGTCCATTTGCTTGGGGGTTAGGAGACAGGAAAGAGAAAGCCTCAGGCCTGTGAAAGCAGTTCAGTAAAAGCCAAAACATTACCAACCAACACTGTTTTAGACACAAATCCAACACATAAAAATATATGGGTTGCTATGAGCAAAGTTAACTCCATCCCAGCCAGAGCAAGTACAACTTGCCACAGAAGATGCTCAACAAATTATTCTGCAAAATGAGAAACAAGATTAGCTATTAGGCAAAGCAATTTATGTCCTTACTTATGTTACTTACGTCCTTTAATGCAATAGGATTTGTAAGAGGGCCTAACCAAGCCCTGGTCAGGTCTATAGTTTCTTGGACAAATCCTGAAGTTCCTATTGCTCCTGAAGAAGGACATTTTCCTTTCATTTCAAGGAAATTCTTCTCCACATGGGAGATGATTGGATGACTACAACAATGGTTGAGCAGATCTCTCTTACATCCTGCTACATAAGTGCCTAACTTGATACAGAAGCCGTATTCTGGGCTTCCTGTAATTTGCAGGAATTACACTGGTCTGTTTAGATGGAAAATGCACTACTAACAGCAGCTGACTTTTAAGTGCCAAAGCTGGCCAATCAAGGGCACCTCAGCAGTCACTGAAGGGTATAATATATTTCCTTAGGGAATTCAGCCAATTACTTTACAGCAGTGTCAGGAAGGGATAAATCATCCACTTCAGGTACTTACTGCTCTCCAGGTATTGATGTACTTGTCTGAGTGCCAAAATTCAGCATCAGAAAGAAAATCTGAATATCACTAATTGAAGAACTAACTTGAAACAAAGCTCAAAGATATTACATTTAGCAAATATGACCAATGTAGTCACAGTTCATAGAATCATGGAATAAAAGAATCAAGGCTAAAACGGACCTTTAAGATCATCCAATTCCCCTGTCAACCCAACATTACCAACTGTACCCTTAAACCACATCACCCAGCACCAGATCCAGACACCTCTTGAGCACCTCCAGGGATGGTGACTCCACACCTCCCTAGACAGCTCATTTCAAAGCCTGACCACTCTAGAAGGGATATTTTTTTTTCTAATATCTAATCTTAATCACCCTTGTCTCATCTTAATGTCATTTCCTCTGTTCCGCTCACTGCAGACATGGTACAAGAGATCTGCCCCACCTCAATACCAACTCCTTTCAGGTAGAAATTAGGTCCATGACTGATTATGGATTCATCACTGATTAGAGTTTATTTGATGTTACTGACTGGAATGATTCTTCTCCAAACAGGAAATAAAACAACACCAATAAAATGGAACTAAACCCATGATCAACAAAGTTATATACAAAACCCGATGACTGTTGGACATTTTCAACTGTACAATAAATTTTGGGCACAACTTTCTGTCACATGAAAGTGGCTCCCCAACACTAGCAAAATAGAGAGCAGTCTTTCATATAAAGTGAATTTACTTTGAACAAGCTGAATTGTGAAATTGCACAAAACAAATTGTTATGAAAAAGGGGGAGAATTATTTTAGATTTATTACACAAGACACAATCTTTCTAAATATTCAGTTAACATGTCTAAAATAGAATTAATTATTTTTTACTTAGGTTGAATAAATAAATAGATGAAAAATAAGCACTCTGATGTTTTTTTCCAGATACCTTCCCTCCAAACTCTCAAGTGCATTTATTGTTACTAATCAGTATGCTACAATATTTTCAGAATAATAATAATTAACTTACACACAATACAAACAAGTCTGGTAAATAAAATCACCCACTCTGACAGTCATATATGCTTTAGTCATTAGTAATTAAAGGCAAGAAGACAGATAAAATTGCAAAATTTTCATCCACATAAGTAACACGTAGTCACCCATGCCTGGTGAAGAGTGCCATTCAAGAACACACCTGGGATATGCTGTTCCTTCCTAAGGTTTAGGAGATATTTCTTTTTTGGTACATTAAACCCTTGTTCTGCTTGAAACCATATTCAAGACCATTGAAGAATCATGTGGTTGTAAAAATAATTTAAATCATTCTAGAGCATCTAGCATGGGGTGGCACTGAAAGACAGTAAGGAGCAACTACTAAAAGTTTATAAATATTATTACAGTGACTGCTCCTTTACTGAGGACAACTTTAACATGACCCCAAACTCCTTTCTTAAGTTGGGACATTACAGAAATGCTCACAGGAGCAAACACTGAGAGGATTCTGGCCCTCACACCAAAGCCATTAGCTCTTGCCATCCTCCTTCAAGGAGAGCAGCTATCTGAAAACTGTGAGCCCTGCAGGCTCCTTTTCTAGCCTGCCCTGCTCTAAATTTAAATCTTTGTCTTGCTAACCTGAACCAGGTGTGCCAATAGAAAAAGCAAGTATGGGCAAGCTTTCTTCTGGTTTTTATTACAACCTGGTTTTACTAGAACCTTGATAATTAACCTGGATTGCTTTTCTGGTAATTTTTTGCTGTTGAAGAAAATGAATAATTCATCTCTGCAATTATAGCTAATAAAACTGCATTAAAAAGGAAGCAACAATTTTTACAAATTAGAGCTGATTTTTACCTTGATGATAGTGACACCACAGAGATGTTTTATAGCCAGCAAAAACATTAAAAAAGATCATAGCATAGAACTAAGAGACTCTTTTCTTAAGGGAGATATAATTCATATTATTATTATTATTTTAATTATAGCCTCAACATTTTTATTTTAATTTTTTGGTCTTTTTTTGGGGCGAAGAGGGAATGTTCAGTAAAAAGGTGTATGGAAAAAATTAACAAATTATGGTTTCATTTATATGTTCTGTTGTCAATTCCAGCTCTGGAAAACAGCCTTCAGTCTCTAACATAAGATACAATAAGATACAATGGGGAAAGTAGAAAAATATACAACCTTTACTGTTTCTGTAATATTTTACACACTTGTTTCAGAAGTGTTACATGGTCTGTGAGAGCCTGCAAAAGTTACAGACAAAATATAAATGGTCTAGTAAATCTCGACCCTTTTCTTTCACAGACTATCAATTCTCAAATGCCCAGGCTGAAATAGAAGCTGTACAGGACAAAAATTCCATTGCAGAGGGTTTTTTGGTATGTTTGGTTTTATTGGTTTCGTGTTTTGTTGGTTTTTTTAAGGAGACATTTTACCTTTTTTTTTTTTTTTTTTTTTTTGGTAACTTGTGTAAAAAAGTTTAAAAAAAGTAAATGCTTTTTCCACAATGCAGCCCTTTAGTATTATATCTAAAATTAACATTCCATTAACATTCCTCTTCTATGCAAATACACGAATGATGTTTTTATAAGATGCGTGGAAGATAACAAAACACTTAAAAATTATGTGTGTGAGAAAATACTCAAGGCTCTTCAGATTCCCAGAGTAGATGTTCAAAAACCATTAAGATAAAAATCAATCCTCTCCATCCTGAAATTTATGGCCCACTTCTTCAGCTATCTTTGAAGATATGATCCTCAAGGGTAAAGGCATTCCCAATGTCAGCTCTCATCTGAGAACCAGCTATAGTGCAATTCCTAAAAGAGTCATCTATCCCATGTGAGATCCAATCTTCCTTCACTTTTCACTACCTGGAAAACCTGAATAAAATTTCCAATTTTAATGTCAGTTTGATAACTATATTTGACAAAATAGGTAAGTGTTGCAAATCAATTCTATTTTCAACAGTGGAGTTCTGAAAGATATCATGGACATTCCTAATTTTTGTCCAGTTTGTAGACAAAAAAAAATTTATATCCAAATGAAGATCAACTTTAAATTGTTGGGCTCACTCCTTAACTCCTGAGATTTAATAGACAAGATTGTATCTAACCCCCTAAAAAACCCCAGCAATTTCTGTGACTATTAATTCTCTTCTGAGGAAAGATACAGCCCAGAGCCAGTCTAGGTGAAATATTAAGTGGATGGCACTTTTACTCCAAGTCATTAATGGATGGCACATGAACAAATACATTTGTTCCAAGTCAGTCAGGATTAAACCAGTAAGATTCCAAATCAACAAACCACTACCAGCTCATCTAACAATAGTATCATCTGCATGGAATTTCTGAAAACTACAACATTTTTCACTATTATTTAAGTGCTTATATATATATATTTCTTTTCATTTTTCTTTATATATGTGTTTTCATATGAATTTATAAAATAGAGGTTATTGCATGATTTTCTGGATTGCACTTACATCTCAGTGGTTATTCCCTCTTTTATCAAATACACTAATTGATATAAAATCTCAGCATTCATGAGCAATTGATGAATTGATGATAAGCAAAATATTCACACAGTCTGTGATAAAGCAACGCTATCCCCATCTCTGGAAGTGTTGAAGGCCAGGCTGGACAGGTCTTCGAGCAACACTACGTGGTGTAGTCCAAGATGACCCTGCCCATTGCAGGAACCATTGAAGGAAAGTTGAAACTAGATGATTGTTAACTTTCTTCCAACCCAAACTATTCTGTGGTTCTATGATTCTACATCTCAGACATCTCAAGCAGTGGTCATAGATTAGTATATAAAAATGTATCAAAACAACTCAGATACGTAGAAATGTTTCAATTAGTTGAGGAATTTCTGGGAAAGAATAACCCAGTTATTAAAAATTAAACTCCACTTTACAAGTTGATCAGAAGGATGTCAACATATTTTCTTTACAAATTGCCTACTTTTGGAATATATATTAAAGGGTTACTACCCTTTTTAAATTCACAGGAGTCCTAGAGGCCTTCAGTGCTGAGAAAACATTGAGTTTCTTGGGTAAGTAGGAAGACAGCTGTGTAAAGCATTTTTCCTAAGCAGGCCAACGTGACAAATGAGCTCCTCTTTAGAGTATTTTAACAGCTTCGGTGAACTGCAACAGGAGGTGAAGAGACACCCCGTTGTCCAACCTGTATATCTCAGGGATAGGCATCAGCATGATTTATTACAAGAGCTTGAACCCAGCCTGCAGCAAAGGAGAAGCAGTTTCAGATCACTAGGGAGGGCTGGGCTGGGCTAACTACTTCACTGGAGTCAATCACTCTTACACAAAGCATCTGCCAGAACTCTGCTATGAGACATTTACAAATCAGGGATCATGACAAGTACAGAATGTTCTGTGCCACTTCTTCTGTTTTTTTCCTTGTTGAAGTTAGCAGTAAGATGATTTGTATTCAGTGCTCTTGTTTTTTCACCATGTTACAGCCTATTTTGCTTAAGTGCAGCTCAAAATTTCTCACCATAGCATGGCCAAATTAACTCAAGTTTTTCACTGATCTTTCTTATGTAAAAGTGCTTTATGAGATATCACTGGGAACAGGCACACTGCACTTGGTTAACAGTGCACAAACAAAAAGCTTTCCCCAGCCTTCACTACCCTTTGAATGATTTCAGCACATGTCCTGAAGCCAAGCTCTGCCATGGAGCTGACTTCATAGGTTGTGGTTAGAGGAAAACTATCCTATATGGAAGTCAGTTACTTGGCTTCACACTAAATAGATATCACCATTTTGGCAACCACATTTGCCAAACCCTCTGTGTTCCTCCATGCTTTTACACAGTATTTTTTTATGTCAGCAACTCATGAAGGTGATAAAATATATTTATCCATAATGAGATACAAAGTAAAGCATTGTTACTTTACAATAATTGTCAAAGTTGCATTTAGAAAAGTGTATGGGCTGCATCTGTCAATGCACTTCCATGGCTGCCCCAGAGAATCTGGTAATAAATTTTGTTTGTCGTCCTTCTACAGAAAAACAGATTAGGTATCAGAATATAAGAAATTGTAGGACCCCCAAGTGGTTTTGAATGAATGATGGTGAGTATGCTGGACATTTTCATGCCTAAAGTTTTTATATCATTGATGTATTTTATTGAAGTATTTTATATAGATGGACCCCTAAATAGGTGTAAAAAGTAAACAAGTCTAAGCCTGGCTGAATTACAGAATAGACAGCACAGTTCCTTCAGTGTATATGATAGCAGCTTTACTCATTCTGACTTTGTAAAGGATAGGAAAAGGCGACAATTGTCAGTACTTATGCAACACTTTGTCGAACATGAAATGTGCTCCCTGCCAGCAAGTGTCTTTTCAGTTTAACCTCAAAATGTCAAAATATCTCTGCTTCCTATGTTTCCTGATCAGCTCTTTTCCCAGTGAAGCCTGTTCACAGCAAAAGAAAGAAGAGTTTTAGTTTGCTGCAGAATGTGTCTAAGAATAAATATTCTAACACTGATTTCAAAAGCTTAGTTATTGGCTGCCTCACACTGTTTTTGGTACCATGTTATGTTCAGCAGTGATCTTTGGGCCACTAAGTATAAAAACTTCTAATCTTAAAATATATGTAGTTGCCAAATGTAAGCTTATGGTTGGAATGCACTATACATCTTGTCCAGGAGCTGACAAAGAAGAGATGAAGGATTTCATTTTGTTGTTGTTCTAATTGGCAAAAGCACAAAGTGTGCACTCCAATTTCAGGAACTGCATTCTGGATTCAGCTAAGACATAATGATAATTCAAGACAATTACCATATTAGCCTTCCTCTACTGTAGGCAACAGATGGGGTATTCATCCCAAACTTAGAGAAAAACAAGACTGACAGCCAATAATGCTGTTTAAGGGTTTCCCTAATGTATTTTTTCTCTTTGTAATGAGAGCAGCTTTCCTTCTCTTCAATTTTTAGTACACAGGCTACATTGAAGTTAATCTTCTCTGCTGATGGATGGAGGGAGTAAGAACTACAAGAAATATCTTCTCAATGTGATCCCAGAAGTCATTCTGAATAAGATTTTATTTAGAAATAAATACAAATTATGGATATTTCAACAGCTGAAACAGCTTTTCTGAGTAGTTTTGCCTTTTTTACATTAAAAAAGACACAGAATATTATTCCTTGTGTAAAAGGAACACACTGAAAGAGTTTGCCTCTATTAATCTCTCATGTATAAGCTTTGGAATGAACATAGCACAAAGACATAATGTTAGAGAGCAGATTTGGATTTTTCTGCTGCAACCCTAATGCCAGTAGGGATGCTATAAAATCTAACTAGGATATCAGTGATCAGTTTTTTACACTGGAGTCAAACAATTTTACTCTCCACAAGAAAGCAGGTTGCAGAAAAAGTAAACTTATATCCCTATGGTGCATAGATTTATATCAGATGGAAATTTCTACCAGCTTTTTTAGGCTGGCAATATCAGAGTTTTCAGTATTAGAGTATGTCTCTTTTAGGCTTGGATATGGGCTGTAAAAATATTACCTTAATGTGCTCCTAAACTGATTATTTTTTTATATAACACCTTTTAAATACTTTTGAATGGATGAAACATTATGTGAATTCTTTCCAATAAGATATTTGTTTTTATTTTTATATTTAGTAATATATCATGTAACAGTAGTAGCAGTAGTACTTGTAGCAGTAGGATCATTATTATTATTGTTATTGACTTGTACTACCATTAATGTATATTTTTAACTACTTGTATCTTTATATATAAACAAACTCACATGTAAATACCATATATTTATATACTATTTATATTATATATATAAAATAGTATATAAATGTATACTATTGTAAACTATCTATAAACTATATATTATATTTATATATTATAATTCTATATTATTTATACTATATTAATAGTATATATTTTTATAGTACATAGATATATTAATAATATGTATGTGTATGTAAACACATGTATGTATGTGTTTTTTATATAAAGTGCATATATATGTATGTGTACTTATAAATATATCTCTAGAAAAACAACTATAATATAACCATGTATGTACAGACAGATATTAGGGCTCTCAAAGTGCTTAATCTCAGAAAAACAGACACATCGTTTGTGTGGCAGCCTAAATTATACCCAGCGCATGATGAGAGAGTTGATATTACATGCATCTGTGATGTGACAAATCACAATTTTCTGGGACTCTCAAAGGAAAAATACTATCCCTTTTTTATTTTGTGTGTTCACAGTATTTAAATGTAAGTATATGGAATTTCTGAAAGAAGTGTTAACACTAGAAGATAAAAGAACCTGCTTACTTTTAAGAAGAAACAATTTCTAACAATAAGATGCATCATTTTCTTCCATTTTCATTTCTAAATGACTAATACCCTAAAATAATAGTAAATTTCAATATAATCATAAAACTAACACACAATGTAAACTCTGTTGGAATAAATACATATTATACATAAAATCTGACATCAGAGAGACTGTCAATTTGATATAAGTGAGCAATTTTACATTGCAGTTTAATGTTATTTATGAAAACAATTTTTTACAGAAATAAAAAGTTGTTATTAACTGAAAATGAATGTATGATAATAAACACTGGTTTGAGTAAATGTTCTGCCTCTGTCATTTGCACATATGTGTTTATCTGAGAATTTGGTTTTAAAAGTATTTTCTAACTACTAATTGAAATATTAGAAAACCAGATAACTGAAAAAAAACAGCTGAATGAAAATATTATATAAAGAAGAATGAGAATATATCACATACTGTTTCCTCATAAATTGACTTTCATGTCAAGAAGATGGAAGCTATATCACAGTGAGAAAAAAAAAAAAAAAAAAAAGAAAAAAAGAAAGAAAAAGAAAAAAAAAGAGAAAAAATTTAGGAGAGAGAAAAGGATACATCTGCAAACATAATTTCCTTACTTTCAGTTCCAAAGGAGATCTGTTTTTCCACCATAATCTTCATAATCCACTTCATAATCTCTCTTAAGAACAGAGAACTGTCATGTAACACTGGCAGTAAATAGGTTAATGAGTCTCGTGACTTGTTCATGGTGTGACTGGGCTTGTTTGGCCCAAACCAGATAATCAATGACAAAGGACTGTTCTGTTTCCATGGATGTTTCCATAGATGACAGAGGGCACATCCTGGTGCACATCCTTAACGGAATAAAGAAAAATTTCTGATCTTTGGGGATTCAAAGAAAGCTCTGTTGCTACTCTGGTTATTCCACATATTGTTACACATAAAACATTCCTAAATTTAATATCTGTCTTGAGGCTTCTTCAATTTTCTTGTGGTTTCTTTTCCACCTAACAAGCCAGATGTCCTTGTGGGAAACTGCTGCTAAAGGAGTTCCACTTGATGTCTTGAAAAACAGAACACCTGAGTAAAGAGCTAATCCTGGACTCCATCCCATCTCTGGAGGACTGAGGACCAGTTCTACCTGTCAGCAGTGAGCAAGGTGGAAAATATGTTATCAGTGGCTGATAGCAGTCATATGCTGAACAGAAAATGCTTGATGTTCCTATCAGAACACTGTTACCACTGCGGGGCTGCAATCTGCAATATCACCTCAGGGGTTGCGTGACAAAAGGGAAAGGGAAAGAGAATTGTCAGCACTGCAAAGAAAGTTACCAGAGAGGTGCTTTTGGCTCGGGCAAATCTCTTGGTCTTGCATAATTGATAAGCTATTTTCTTCCAGTCTGACAGATTTTAAGTAATGGCTTTCAGTTTTAAAGGAGTATTTTTTTTCTCTGAAGAAGCACAGAGTTTATAAATTGAGGGAGAAAATGTTGTAACAAGTAGTTCTCTGCTTCTGTTCAGAGTTAGTTATTTTCATTTTAGAAGAGTACTGAACAGAAGTCAACAAGTAAAAATTTTCTTCCCATACAATAATAGTCACTTCTGGAGAGATTAGGTGCCTGAGGTCCAAACTATATACAAATATTCCTTATTTCCCCCAGGAAGAAGCCTAAAATTTACATTATACAGCTGAGTAATTGATCTGGGCATGCCGAGGTGGAGGCTGTATAGGCTTCAGACTTCACTTCCTTAAGGCTATGATTTCAGATTTAAGAATAATCACCCACACTAACAAATACATTCTGAATCCCAGACAACCAGGAGTATCTCAGATGGTTCTTCATTCCAAGGGTGAAAAGGGTTATTCCTCTGGGAAGTCAGAGTAGAGAAATTAGAGGACAGTATGACTTAGAGGAGATATAACTTGTTTTCGTGCCTAATCTTAAGAAGAGCTCTTTTTCTTCAGAGGATGTTATAGTGTTGTGATATATACCCTTAATGCTTTTTCTTATGGAGCAGCAATGCAAGGAAGCCTTGATCCCTGGATAATGGTTCCAACAGGAATGCAAACACAGATATTGCGGTTATTATGAGACTGACCTATCTTTCAAAAAGAATAAAACTTCGGAGGTGTCTTGTTTAATCTTTTTGACATGTTTCAGATATACATAGTTATTTTTCTGAAACAAAAATATAAAAAATTCATTACTGACCAGTAAATATTAACCTGCTCCAATTGCTTCATGGAAATATGATCCCAAAATATTAGATATATCAGAGATCATCTGCCATATCTTTTCTTTGAGTGAGTGGCTTGATGACTAAAAAGGAAGACATTTTCTAAAATCCAACTTCTCTAAAATTCCAGTTGTCATTTACTACATCAGCTGTGGATATTTAATTTCATAAACATTCCCCACTGCTTTTCAGCTGTACAGCATTAACTTCCGCCATTATTATAAATCACGTATTTTTGTTTAAACTCTCTTCATTTTGTGAGTTTTCTCAAACTTCTGATTCTCTTACTGCTTATTTCACTAGCTTCGGATCTTGCTGATTATCTGGATCAGTATGTTTATATTACTCTTCCTGATCAGAGCTCCTAGTTGATATGCAACTGATATTCAACTACTGATATTCAACTATCACTGCCAATAAAAGTAAGGATTTAAACAGCAGATAAACCAAATATTTTCTAAACACTCATATTAGTTATCTAAGTTATCATATTAGCTATCTAATGTGCATAGCCATTAGCGGGGCTACTATGCAATAATTACTTGAAAGAAAACCAACATACTCTATAAAGGAAAGTTTGCAAGTAACAAGAAAAATGCCTGTTTAAGCATTTCACGTGTTTTTACACGAGTTCATGCCTTTTTTCTTTTTTCTTTTTTTTTTTTTTTTAATAAATATTCATTAAAATCTGCTGGCAAGCTTTAGAAAATCTTAAACAAATGTAAACAAAAACAAACTCTCTATGCAATTCACACCTCCCAAGATTTAGTATACATCACTTACCTTTCTGTGCACCCTGTAAAAGCAGGTAGCTGCAGGGTCTTCTGTAGATCACATTAAATTTTGAACTTTTCAAAATACCCTGAAACACTTCATTACTGCTGGCTTGTAAATTCATTCATTCATTCATTCATTCATTCATATACTATGTGTACTTACAATAAATTTACACAGCCATGAAAATGATAATAAAATAATAAAAACCTCGATTATTTTCCAATTATCTAAATAACCTATTGCTAAGGATATGTATTTAGAAAAAGGTTGAGTGCATGTGATTTTGGTATATTCTGCCTGAGGCTCTGAAAGTGTTTTTGGGACATTAATGCTGCCTCACAAGACTGCAACAGAGACAGTAAATTATTTTCCTAATTTTGTCACAGAGCAAACACTTAAAAATTATATCATCAATTGGATGACTTTTGCATTACTTTTTGATGAAAAATTTTTTCATCAGATTTTTTCAATGTTTTGTTTTCCCTTAAAGTGGGAGGATGGCATTTTGGCCACTCCTGGTACTCTAGGTTTGCATGTAGAAATACCATGAATAGAGCTTCATGATTCTGTTTGATTCAATCTCCTTACTCATATTTATTAAAAAAAATATAATGTCCATGAATAAAAATAGACACACTGTTGGACTTTTTTAAAAGCAGGAATAGGACTCCCCCATCACACAAAACATTTCAGCATGAATCAATTGTGAGTTGACATGAGCATTCCTTGGTGCCCTTTGCAACGATGTTATAAATAGTTTTCCTCTTTAATTGATGAAAAATATTCTATAAAACAGAATTATAGTTTCATATTTTCTAGCTTTTAGCCATGAGTGCAGGGGAAAGAAATCATAACCTTTGGGCTCTGATAAATGATGATAATTGACATTATTATAATGTCTAAGAACTTCAGCCATGTAACAGACCATTATCCTTGTACACTACAACACTCACAGTTGACCCTTATCTTGCTGCCATTAAATCTAGAATATACACTTAAGATGAGAGGCAATGGATTGTTATAGACAGATGGAAAGATGCAAGGGAAAATGAGACGATGGCATTAAAAACAGCAGTATTCTTAGAGTAGTTATCTATTTTATAAATTTCATCACAGTGTCACAGCAAAGGAGAGTATTAGTATATGAAGGAGAATGTTAGCATAGCTTTGTGGAGTTTCTTTCCAGCAGCAAGGACACCACAAAAGAAAGGTGAAAATTCTTTCTTGATAACTTGCACCTTTTAAGTGAAGCATTCATCTGACAGAAGAAGAAAAGATCTGAAATAGGCCAAATGTGGATTAGCCTAAAAGTCTAGATGGGGCCAGATATCCATAGATGAGCATGGGGTATAAGATCTGCAAAAGAAATCAAAGGTAACAAGTAACAATATGGATTTAAAGGGCAGCACAAAATTATTAGATTCCAAATAAGAAAACAGAGAATCTGTTTTCTGTGCCCAGTGGATCCTGTCCTACACCAGAGGCTAAAAATGATGACTCTACCTCAGATCAGTCTTACCATTTCCCATATTTTAAATGTTTTAAATTTCCAGGTAGATGGAGACCTGGTTTGCTTTCAGCCTTTACCAGCCAGATGAAAATCTACTCTGGACTGAAAGGCAAGATATTTGAGGTATTTGAGATATTTGAGATATCTGAGCCTCTCACTCACACTGCCACGTGTGACTGTATTTCTGGCTGATATAAGCTGACATCCAAGTAGCCAATGCTGGAATCCATTTAGAGGGGGGAGGAAGTGATATTCTGTTTCTTCTGAAAAGACTTCCTAGACACACCATAAAAGTCTTGACTATCTAATCTCCAGGTTACACTGTGCTTGGCTTTGTTTGCAAATAGTTGGCTAGTACTATCAGCACTCCATCAAAAGCAAGTATATTATTTCCCCCCTTCCAATGGCAGGTAATAAAAATGCAATTCTCACCACTTGTCAGAGAGGAAGGGTTTGACTTGAGCTAGAGATAGAAAGATCACTGCAGGTGAATCACTTCTACTTCATAGCAGGTAGCAAGGAGTTTCTTTAACTCCCTATGGGCTTATTAGTTCAGTATAAATACAGGAGGAACTATCTGCCAAAAGGTAATTAGGGGTTTCCATAGGTGCATGTCCTACTTGACAGCTGAAAAAGAATTTAGCTTTTCTTTTCTAATAAATACACTTTGCAACAGTTTCTTACGCTTATTCTTTTTCACTGATGCCCTCAAGCTACTTAGTTTGACAAACCAGAAAATGTCATTTGGTGTTCTCTGAGGTCCCTGTAAGGGAAATGAAAGAACATTTGGGCAACATGAGAATATAACCAAGTGAAAGACCACCCTTGTGTTGGAAGCAAAACAGTAGTTGCCTTGAATCCCAAGTGCTGTGCTGCAAGAGCAGGTGTAGCTATGGAGCCACCTACAAGGGAACATCAGGTTGGATGAAGATTTAAAAGCTTATGGAGAGAGTATGAGATGAGTAAGTGCAGAGCTGTAAAGGAAGCAACCACATTAACCCATAAAGATGACCCACAAGTAATTAGACTGCTTAGAATGCTTACTTTTTCTGTTCTTTAAAAAACACAAACAAACAAGGAAACTCTATGGAGCAACACACAGAAACACACAAAGACAGCAAGTGAGGCTGCAGAGTTCATAAAGGTACAGAGTTTTCACAATATTTGTTGGCTGACTATTTGATATATCCAAATGTGTGAGAATAAAGATGCCTGGTCAGCAGCACAAAGTTGATGTGTATAGTTTTTCAAATATTGAGTACACAATTTAATTTAATTACAAAGTACATATTTGGTAGAAATATCAATAGGATTGACTTACAGCAGAAAACACGAAGCAAAGTTTAAAGAAATGTATAATTTATGATCACTGCCATTGAAATCCTTATTTACATTGTCACCTATTTTATTTACATGATTTCTAATATAAAGCAAAGGATATATATGGGTAATACTAAGCATTCATGATACTGGTAATATTTAAAAGGCCTCACCAACCAGAATATTTAACTAACTTCCAATTTTGTTTGCTTTTAATGAAAACTCTATTAGATGTCATTGAATACAAAAGCATAATCTATTAACCCACACCATGGTACTGTAATTCAGAGCATATAAAAAGTGTCTATGCTTTTTGCATCTAGTTCCACCTGTATCTTAAAAACTGGAATTGTTATTGTTCTCTAGAGAGTCACGGATGCTAAGATATGCTTTCTTGTGGTGTTTGTTTGTTTGTTTGTTTGTCTTGAGGGGGATTGATTTATTTATCATTTGTTTTGTTTAATTTTTTGTAATTGAAACTTATATTCAGAAAGCTTTTACAGATTTGAAGATTTTATAGTTTTAGTTCTGAACCTTTCACTTCTGAAAGGAAAAGCCCATGCTTTTTACTGTCTTACTCTTTGGACACTATACCTGGAATCCCTGCATTCTTCTTTAAAGTGGCAAATTTGAATGTTTAAGAGCCTGATGGAGTTCATTACTACCTTGCTCTGAAAATTAAGGTGCTGTAAACATGAACTTAGATTGTGCCTGTTTCAGGTGGGAACAGATTCTTCTTATGTTTGGAGTGTTTAAGCAAATTGCATATACCATCTTGCATCAATACTAATAGGAAAAATGTATGAAAGGTATAAACTGAAGATTGAAGGTGAAGATGCAGAAATCTAATCAGTTCAAAGGTGCAATTTATGTGAACAGCTTGGTTTTGATACTGAGAGTTTGTCAACCATTCCAATAAGCTCCTCATAAGAAAGGTGGATAAATTTAAGCTTTAATGTCTATTCCTACACACCGGACTTCTTTCATTTCCTTTTCCAGCATTACAAAGCTGACATTGGTAAAAGACTCTTTGCTGGATTCCTACACGTGCTTCATTTCCCACACTATTCCACCTTATCTTTCTTTCACAGAATGAGACTGGTGTGAGCCCTTTTAAGAGAAGTGAATTTACCTTAAGTCAGTCCCTTTTGCTATAAAGGGATGGAAAACCTTGCTCTAAGGCTTTCTTTTGGCAGCTCCAGTCCACTGTTACAGTGTGCTGGTCTCTTTACATTGACTGCCACACTTTGTTTTCAAACAGAGACTTCCAGACTCTGACATCCAGGGCCAAATTTCAGTGCACCATTTTTCTAGTGCAAGGTTTCTTAGGTTTCCTTTCCCACTGGCACTTTGCTTAACTGTTCCTTCAGGAGGCCAGCTGAAGGAGGAGGCATGGTGTCTGCCCAGCCTTTTTGGCAAATGTAGCCCATATCTGTGAGTTCTGTGCAGGAGTGATAAATTCAGGTTATACTTCATTCTGCATCACCATGGGGCTTTTCCAGAGTGGATAGGTATCCTGGAAAGGAGTTCTTCAGATTATTAATATGAGATAGATAAATAGATCTGCAATTTAAGGGAAAATTACCTAAATAAGCAGTGAAGAGAAACAAGTATCTTCAGAGATAGATGGAGAGTAAAAAATTATTCAAATTTCTGTTGAAATTTGTAGCTCTGTGCTAACTCTGGAAAATTTTTGACTCACAAAGGAAAGGAAGCATCTTAACAACTGCACAAAGGAGGGAAGAAGAGATATCCAAAATCCTTCTGAGCTTTGAAGAAACAGCCCACAGTATGTCCATTGGTAAGAGGGATGGGTGAAAAGCTCATGAGCAAAGCACTGGGTGAAACAGTGCTTTGAACCATTTTCTTACAATTGCTGACCAAGAATAACCAGTGCTTTGCCATCTTCCCTGAGGGCCAGACACCAACCTATGACATTAATCTGTACGTCATGGAAAGCAGGCAGATAGCACAGTCTCTTGTGCTAATGTTTCTGGCATTTTTTCCGTTCATTAATAAAATTTTTAAACCAGAATCCCATGAAAAAAAAATTCAGACCCTAATTGACATAATGAAATATGAAAGCTAAACTGTGTTATCAGAGTAACAAGCAGAGATTTTTCTTTTCTCATCCTGTGTTTTGTTGCAGGGCAACACCACTTAGACGTATCAGTGCCAGGAAGATGATGGAGCAGCTTATCTTGAGTGCCATCACACGGGACATGCAGGACCAGGAGATGTGTGGATGTGGCACTTGGGGATGTGTTTTAATGGTGGATTTGGCAGTGCTGGGGTAATGGTTGGACTCAGTGATCTTGAAGGGGTTTTTTTCATCCTAAATTATTCCATGATTCTAAGGAATTTGGCCTAGAGCTGAGAAAATAATCAAACAAGGAACTGCAGGTTTTTTCAAACTTGTTCTCTTTATGTCTCTTCAAGTGTCATGATTTATTTCCAGAGGACAAGCCATGCCTATTTTTCCTTTTTGAGAGTAAATATCTAATTTCTTGATAGTATAACAAATATACTCTCATAAAATCTATTTCAGTTTTGCTGGTCTTTTGCCAGATTTTAATACTATAGTTTATCAACCCTTCCCAATCCCCTTGCATGAAACAGAGAAAGGGTGATCCAAAGCCTTTTTGTTCTTTTAAGAGAAAAACATCTTAACCATTCCCAGATATTCAGGTAGACATATTCTTTGATCTCATGTTTTCTGAAATGCAGAGGCAACACAGTACAAAGATTCCAGCAGACATTGATCTTGTTTCATTGCTACCCAGCTCAAATAACCCCAGACCAGAATAAAAACAGGGAGAATTTTAACAGACACTTTCATTTATATCTCCCACCTCTCTAAGTTCAGCAGTAGAATATTCATGTGAGGCCAGAATCTGTGCATTGAAATTCACAGCATTGTGTGCAGACCAGTGGATTTGCACCTATAAATTGTTTTCAGCTTTGCTGCTTAAAGAAATTGTCATCTTCTGAGTGACTTCTCTGATCTACAGCTCTACTACTGAGGGGGAACACATCAATTGTCCTGGGATGTTTGTTTGGGTACGTGGTAAAAGGTTTGCTTTTAGAGTGAGGATACAGTCACAAATACTAGAAAGGCTACAGCTACAGTGTGAACACATATACATGTATGTTTTGAAGATTACTCTGTCTATTACTGATTGTGCTGAAAGATTCAAATGCAATTACAAGATCACATAATCTGCTCAGGTTTTCACGTGTCTGCCAGCACTGGAACTACATTTGTAATTAGTACACTTTCTGCACATTTCATTTATAAAATTATTATATTTATACTGAAACAACAGTATAACCTTTCACTTAACTCATCTGAACTTTGAAAATCCTGCTCCTATCAGCAAATCTCAAAAACAGGGGAAAATAAGCCTGTGTATGGATGCAATTGGACACAAAGGTGGTCACACAAAAGCATTTTGCCTAGGTCTACACCTCAGACAACAGAAACTGTTCTATTAATGCTATTCAGGTAATATAACTGTGCCTATCTTGTGGTTGGGTGTTTATGCAAATAACACTAAATCAAAGAAGTATGATCTTTCAAAAATTGCAAAGAAACCACTTTCAATTATTCTGCAAAATAGACAGGTATTGTTAGCTTTCAAATCTACTGAATCAAGCAGGGAAAGATTAATCAATAATGCATTCTAATTTCATAGATTTTATACTAATTTTCAGTTATCTTCACACATTAAGAGCATGGGAAGAGCTTACAAGAAAAGAAGACCTCTCAGGAAAATAAACCTTACATACTTAGCAAATGTATCTGAGAGCTATGCTTCAAATTCATGCTTGTGATATGTGCTATTTCATCTGCTTAGGCAGCAGTTAAAGTCTAACTAATCTTTAAATGCAATTATAAAGAGAAAGTAGAAATTTTAACCTATTTGGCCAATGGTGGGTCTCTGTCAGCCTTAGGTAGATTCTTCTTTTAATGGCGTTGTTGCTGTTTATTTAGTCTGTTCTATTATTTCCATTGAAAAATAAACCCATTGAAAAACAAACCCAAACTTATTGACCTATGAATAACTTGAACATATTCTTTACTCCCCTCTGACTTTTAGTTGCTCCAGTATTGCTAGCAAATATATAAGGATTGTGTACACATAGGAGCCTTCTTTGCTGTTGTAAAAGATTCTTCAACACCAGAAATAAAAACAAAAGCAGCGACCCAGAAGAATACACACTTTCTTGTTCACTTAAACAATGTATTTTGTGACATCTTTTATTTGAAGTAAAACTTGTTCCTATAATCTTATACTTTTTTTTTTGGTTTTTTTTTTTTGTTTTTTTTTTTAACCAGGTTTAAAATCAGAGGGCTTTGAAAAATACAAAGCATTTGATATTTGTGAAATGATGGGTGTTTTGTTGTTGTTTACATTTTAAAATTAATATTTTATAGAATGTAATGAAATCAAATCATCCTCATATAAAGTAATGGTGTCTAGTCACAATGCATTGGATATTTATTTCATTGATCTTCAAACTTTGGTCTGAGTCTATAGTGAATTTCCAGAAATGTAACTACAATGGAAAAATGTGAAGCATACTTGTTCCTAATTTAAAGTCAATAATGGAATAACTCCTTTAGATGTTCTACAAGATTTTCTTCTAGCCACTACTTTGTTTCTTATTTATAAATACAATAATTTTACCTCTGTGAATGTTCACAAGAATAACTTTGTAGCACCTGTTAAATATCATCCAGTACTGCAACTTTAAGTGAATTTTAAGTGAATTGTGAGTGAATTGTAACCCAACACATACACACAAGCCATCCTTGCACTGCTGTTAAAAGACAAGCTATTACAGCATAGAGATATACAAGAAAGTTATGCAAATGGGAGCACAGAGAACCTTTTTTGAAATGAGTTATTTTTTTCAAGTTTTCTGAATAACAACTGCAAAAACATATCTTCTAAGCATAACCGATGTCAGTAAGCAGCAATAAAAAGATGTAATTTAAATATTCACTTCTTTTTAAGAAACATGTTAGGTAAAATAAAAAATAAAACAGGTGTCTCGTGGCCTAAAATTGCTGAATATTAATTGCCTTCGTGTATCTCAGTATACAGATAAACAAAAAAAAGGCAAATAACAAGAGGACAGTTAACCACCCTCACAAAGGGGACTAGTTTTATAATACAGCTCAGTACTGGCTTCAAGGACATGATAGAACTTCTGAAAAGAATCCCCAGATAAACTCCCATATTTGAGTCTAATTTGAAGCCACTGTAAGTTAGTCTTGAAGCAGGAAATTAACAATTATAATTATCTCTTTTTTTACTTGAAGCTGTTGGTGTTGGGAGGGGTCTGTTTTACCTCTTCATAACAGAACACATGGGAAAAAGAGCCCAAAATTCAGTAGGTCAGTGAGAAACCTGAAACTTGAATGTTCCCTTACAGAAATAAATTTTCAAGTGTGTACTTATATTTATTTATTTATTTTAATTCAGGAATTAGTGTGTTCAAAAATACACAGTTCTCTGTTTTGTCAACCTGCAAATACTTTTGATTTAGCTTTTGATTTTTCCTTGAGTTATCTCAAACAGGGAAAGTTCATAACAGTCACGGCCAACAGGTAGACGAAGGTGTTCCTACCCTTGCTTAGTGCTGGCTCTCATCCCATTTGACATTTAACACCACAGTGGTGTCACTCAGCATTTCTGTTCCCTGCTCATCCCGTGAATTCACACGCCAGTAATTGTAATGCCTTTTCAGTGACCAAATGCTATGGATTACTGAGCATACAAGCCCTGGAAGCACCTTTGTGAATGTTTCACAAGATAAGGCTGAGCACCATGCCTCTCCACTGGGCTAGCTGAGGAGATTTGATTTTGCCTCCTGGCCCTGAAAAATGCATGGCTTTTAGACAGATTTCCCAAGAGAGATGCCTTAAAAGCAGCTTTCCTTGATATGGAATTCAGGACTCTAGAGTACAAAGAAAAAAAAAAAAAAAAAAGGCACCAAAGTGTAACCTAGAAATGTGAGAGCTGCTTTTAGGAATTTTGGTGAGTTGGCTGTAAATCTGTAAATCAGAAAGTTCTAGAAAGTTCTAGCTTTCTGACAGAGCTGTCCCGTGCCAAGTTCAAGATCCTCCAAACTTGGGCTTTAGTGCAGGCTGGACAGTACAGGATAGAGCCCGGTATGTCCAAAAAGCACAAAAGTCTCAGCAGCCACTTGATCATTAGTAAATCCTTTTTCAGTTTTTATGGAGAGTCAGAGGTACACACATGCACTCACTAAGGCACAAGCATGTGTCTGTATTTTAGGTGTGTTCACAGTAGTGGTAGAATGTTACCAATTAGATGTTTCATGACTTGCATGCCCACCCAAACAAACACCCACCAACACTGATGCTGCAGCATTATTGATCATCAAACTTCCTGCACTAAGGACTAAGGTAGGTCAGGAAACAATAGTGTCACCAAGGCCATGGCTGTCTCATCCTTAATACCCTTAAAAGCATAAGATTCTCCAGAGGTAAAATTCTGTCATAACCTATGGCAGCTCTGTGTTTCTGTCCTTACCCTTCTCTTTGTTCAGGTTATTGAACTCTACCCAAACCATTTAAGGACCCAGAATCTCACCCTTTGAGTTGCTGATAAGAAACTTTATTGCAGCAATAGGGAAAGAGCAAATCTACCTTTTGTGATCCCAACTCCTGGTAGGGTGGGAAGGAAAGGGTTATTACTCTAGATACAGGGGAAGTGAAGAGACACAGGACAAGGCCAGGCTGCAGGTAGAACATGAGATGCAAGATGGTTGGGTCACAAAAGTGCTTCAGCAATGAGCAGTCAGCACGTCTGGTATCCTTCAGCTAATGCAAATTTAAAATCGCTGCTCTACCACCCGGTTGATAGATTGCTTGTCACTAGTTTAACAGCTTTCTGAGACAAACTATAAAACAAATAATAAAATAACAGCTTCAGAAACAGCCATATAGGCAAAGAAAGCAATAGGAGTGGAAATAGGATAAGAGAAGAAATCTCTTCAGGGTGATGAAAAAACACACTGTGAACAGTATCATTAAAGAATCCACTCCTTACAGCTCATATATACAGCAAACTCTTCATGGAAAGTAGTAGTTACCCATCTGACACAAATATTAAGAGATGAAAAGCAGGTGAGGCAAAAACATTAAATGCTTTTCAAGTCAAAATGGACCACAGTGCAATTGTAGATTCTGATAATTCACAATACTAAATTGTTGACTACTTTGAAAGCACAGCTCCTCTATAACAATTGAAATACAGCATTAAAGTGTTAACTACTGGACTATGATTTGTTGACCCTTTTAGAGTGACAGGCAGTTCCTGCAGCTTTTATTCATGAATGGACTTCTCCTCCCCAGGACACTCCAGGAGATAACACTACAGACAGATCATCTGGCCCTTTACAAGGCAGGTGGATGTATTTGCTTTGGCATGAGGTTCAGTGAGAGTCCCAGCAGGTAAGGCTCTCCTGGGTAGAGCTGGAATGTTTTAACAAAATGCCTCCATGACCCCCACGTGCACAGATGGAGTTGTTACCATCTGTATGTGGTGATTGAAATGAAGGGACATTAAAGAGAGTCAGCCCCTTTTACCCATGGGGATGGCAGCCTGAGAGATGCAAGAAAAACAAGCAGATTAAGGTAAATCCAGAAGGGATTCCTTTCCCCGTGTTTTCTGCCTAGTTTCTTTTACTCTTTCATCATGAGTTAGGTACAGTTCTCATGAAAATATTTCCATTACATAGCCTAAAAGTATTTATGGGTTTAAAGAAAATCTTTCTGCACAAATCACATGGAATTGGTCCTTCACATCAAACTGTTTTATTTAGGTTATGAAGAGAAAATTTTGCAAAAGATGGAAGACCTTAAGGTCCATTTAACACTAAAACCCAAAGTCTCGGATAAAAGAGTTGCCTCTGCTGCACAAGTAGGTGTAAAGAAATAATTTCCCCACAATTTAGGACATAGGAATTAGAAAATCCCTAAGCTTTTTTTATATAAGGGAAGGAATTTTGTCAATACATCTGGGGAAGCAATATTTCAAATGCTGAGGACAAAAGTGAATAGTGATTCATTTTTCCATGGGGAGGCAGGATGTCCACAGCATCTCTAATGTCCTTTCATTCTACATGACCAATAGAGCTTCATGTCCCAAGTTTTCCCAGCACCGGAGGAAGTGAGCTTTCTATCTTCCTTTGGCTCAGATTTTTATTCTGCCTAAAGATCATGTCTTTCACATGCTGTGAGTCAATAGAAAGTTGTTGTCCTCCCTGCCTATTTTTTGTCCTTAGATCATACTTTAAGTACCCATTCTTCATACTATGAAAACAATGAAATATCATGGAAAATATAGAATATGGACAAACTATATGATAGCTGCTATAGCTATAGACATGCACAAGAAACCATAAAAGCTATGTGTTAAAAATTAAAATAATTTATGAATATTTAATTAAAGCTTATTTTCTAACTGCATTTTTAAATAACTTTTTACTGTTGGAGGGCATTCCACAATAAGACACACATGAAATAACTGAAGATTCCCACTGTGCTTTTGCACTATACTACTCTGATGTTAGCCTTTTATCCATGTAAAGGTGCTTTCCTGACAAGTCAGTGATTAATAGAAAAGAGGTGAGTTGTTAAATATTCAGCTTTCATGTCTTGTATTCTCTTGACAGAGATCTGTAAGAGCCACACATATGCAAAAATCCTTTGAAATGTTTCACTTACTAAATGATTTTCTAAACCTTTTCAGAAATTAAAAATGGAAAAAAACTCCAGTGATTTTATATACTGTGAAAATGTCAGAAAAGCTAAGAACCAATTATTATGTATTCATTTCTGTTTGAAGCAGCAAGAGTGTTATCAGTAAATACAATATTTTCAACACTAACTCCCATAGCTTTTAATGAAAAAATATTTCCTCTTTTTCAACCTTGCAGGCATAAGAGGAAACAACTACTTAACCATGATTTTCTTGTTTCTTCCTCTTTTAAGATATGTATTTTGATTTTAAAAATATGACTTTATCATGGTTGTCTATTTTATTTAGACACTTAGACATAAGCAATATCCACGTTT
This sequence comes from Sylvia atricapilla, assembly GCF_009819655.1. Lineage (NCBI taxonomy): Eukaryota > Metazoa > Chordata > Aves > Passeriformes > Sylviidae > Sylvia > Sylvia atricapilla. The sequence continues at coordinate 104,193,670 of NC_089141.1, read as the reverse complement.
CTCATTCTGACAGAGCTTTGACATTGTGCCTCATAGGTGCACTGCTGCAACCAAAACTCAAGCTGTGGGGAATTTTTTAATCAGCATTTTTCAAAATAAATTGTTACAGGGACACTGAAGAAGATCCTCCCAACTAATGACGCCACTAACCTAAAAGAGTGAGCATTGTGCAAAGTGATTAGTTATTGGTAACTCTGCAATGGCTCTTTCTGCTCTTTTACAAGAGATAGCCCTGAATGTGTGCAGGGAAAGTGGAAGTGTGGCATGGTAGGGAAAGTCACTTGGCTGTAATAGACCATCAGGAAGTGTCCACAGCTCCTGATCCTAGCCCATCTTGTAACAGTAATTCCTTTTCTCCAATTAACCCAAGCCTTTGCCACTTTGTGAGGACTGCAAAATGAATGTTGGTGTCTTACAGTTAGACCCCATGTAAAAGCCTTGCCTGGTGAGTTAATGAGTTAGATTCACACAAATGACTCCTGGGGAAGAAAAAAATCATACATTTCTCAGCTGTTCCAATCAACTGAACCAAAACCTTAATGAAGAATGAACTCCTGGAAGTCCCAGGACTTAGGTTATTAAAGCTTTGTCAACATGACAAATTGCCTGGCAAAATCTCTCTTTATCCAAGAACTGTTTGTGAGTATCAGTGGGTGAATGAATATGTGTAAAGGGGCGGGGGTGGACACTGAAATGCCAGGAACAGACTCTCTACCTGATGATAATTTCAAACCTACTTCTGGTCTCTAAAAGCATTCCTGTTCTGCTTGGATATGATGATTGCACAGATTTTGCTAGCAAGCATGGAAAAAAATGTGAGCAACAAGAGAGAATTTGGCACAGACTCTCACAGACCAATACAGAAACAAAAGCAATTCCCCACAGTCAACCTTGTCCAGAGAGATATAGAGAAACAAGAAGGCAAGCACACCCCTGTCAAAGTTAGTGCAGAGCTCTCCCAAGCAGGATCCACATCACCCTCCAGAGCTGATTTTAGTCATGAGCAATCATTCTCACAAATCTTATGTGACAGTAACAAGCTTAAAACTGAAAAACAATAGTTAAGATAAATGGATATAGAAATGCTAGAGCTTCAAAGGCCAGTGAAGGGTGGGTGCTCTATCAATCATTCTCAAAAGACAGAGCACTTGCTGACCACGTTTTTTCTTCATCTTATCTATTTTCTCTTTGTTTTTCTCCTATTTTCTTATGCATGCATCTTATTTTCTGATACTTATTAACTGAAATATGCTTTTATATATAAGTATTCAACAGAAAAACAACTGAATAATTATATACCCATCATGATCTAATATAATTCACACATTAATATATTTCCTGCAACAGAATTTATTCATATTTCTTTCAGTGTTCATCTAAGAAACAGAAGAAATCAGCATTAGCTTTGCAGGCTGACATTAACCTAATTAGACTGTTATTAAGGGATCTCTCACTTGATATCTATTGTAATCCTGGCTACATGAACAAGACAGATTCTTTCTGCCCATTTGTTTCAGCCATAACCCAACCACTCAATATGCACAATATACATCCTCCTTCCTTTTCTCACTTAGCTGTTGCTTTAGCATGGTTCAGTACCCCAAAGAGAGAGCCTGTGGATTCCCCTTTCCTCTGCCACAACACGGGCACCATGTGTTGTCCTAATGATATTCTCTGTAATGGACTGAAGTAGTTATGTTGCACACCATGATTCCCTCCTCTTTTCTGCTGTTTGCCAGTATTTACTTGTTAAAACTGAACCCCTGCAGAGATTTTGTGGGCTTCCTGCATTCCAACTGCCTGATGCCTGAACTTCTGGTTTTGAACAGGCTGGATTTTTCATTTTGCTGGAGGCTCTCAGTTTATGCCCGTCACATCTACACCTAATCCACTTCTTATTTCTTGCACTAATTGCCACATGTGTTTTTCAGCTTTCTCAGAGCAAGTTGTCTGACTAGAGGTCTTTCAAGGACACTTCAAATTTCTCTGAGGATATTTCTAAAGTTTAGGTTGCTCACTGAAATTTGACCAGAACACCAGACATGACATATTGGATGATTTCTAAATATCACGGTTATCTTTAAAAATCAGGTGGGTTAAACTTCACAGTATGTGTTTTAGTATCCATCATATCAGACTGATTACTTATCATTAAATACCTTCCAGAAGTAAGGTAGTGTTCTCTGTGCTGCTAAAACATAAGGAGGCTTCGGCAAATAATGGGATCATTTGGATCAATGTGGAGCAGGGTATTAATAAATACTGCTTTGAAATCTGTAATCTCTACACAGAGATTACAGATTCTACTGCACATTTGCATGTGAAAGATTTTCTCTATTTTATTTCCCATGGAAATTGGCAATGTGCTAGATGGTGGATGCACTCTAACACATGGTCTGACTCTTTGAAAAGATGCTGAATTACCAAATGAAAGCTGTCCTAAACAGCATATATTTGGATTTTAGTGTAAAGACTCATTCTGAGACTACACCATAACCTGAGAGTGTTTTCAGTATCCAGAGATGCCAATCAAATGAAAACTACAAAGGTTCACTGTTAGCTTCCATCTTTGTAGAGTCCTGAGGGATGCCTGGCAGTTGTAAGATGTCTTCTAATAAGAAGTTCACTGACTAGATTGTGTAGAACTTTTTATTTATCCAGTTTAATTTTTTGTGACAATTTTACTGTATGGAATAAGTTTGCTCTCGTCTTGTCTGGGAAGATAGTGGTAAGGGAATGAGGAAGAAGGCAATGTCCTTTACAGAGTTTACACCTATATAAAATTCATAGTGTGCACTGAAGAAGGATGAACTAAGGAGCAATAACTGTAATCTAAAGCTCTTTCAAAGGAAAGAGCAAAACAATTATTGCTGTTGTGGTAACAGCTGCCACGACCACCTATGACTCTACAGAGTCCATACATAGTAAAATAAAAGCATTTCCTCAAGAAATGTGCAGTCTTTTTGGTGAGCAAACATATAGAAATTCATATGAAGACTGAATCGAGCAAGTTTTAATAGTTTCAGTCACATTTTATCCTGTCTGGCCATATCAATAAATGTATTTAATTACATTTGTCTGAAAGAGGATGACACCTGTCTTAGCTGTATCTGCAGTGTATGAAATGCCCAAGCGAGTGTTAAAGGATTCTTGATGTTCAGAGATCCATTCTTGATGTTCAGAGTTCTTGAATTTCTGATGAGTTAAGGTAAGGATGTGGGAGGATGAAGATATTTCCGAGATAATGACTTTCTTTTGTTCAATGAATGTCACTTTTATGGAGGACACTGGGGAAGGAGAAAGTCTCTTCTACTCTCAGTATGTGGGTGAAACTTCAGCAGGAGAGGAAGTCCTTTTCATTACAAGAACTACCACTTGTGAAGACTTTGCTGCTCTATAAAATGCCCTTTCACAGAAATCTTTCTTGCTGTATGGATACAAGAAGTGTCTGTCCCACCTCTGCTAGCAGTATAACCAAGGACTAATTGGAAACTGAATCCTATGAAGCATCTCTCATATAGAAAAGTGGAGAACAGTCCATTGCTTGCAGGTATTATAGCTCTGCTATAGACTCAGTGTTTGAACTCCAGGTAATCCTTTACATTAATTACATTAGAATAACTCTCAAGAAGAATAACAGTAAAAGAAGGCAGAATCCAGGCTAAAAAGTCATAATTAGTCATGAAAAAAGAAAAATACTTATGATTAGGGTGGTAGAGACTATCTAAATAGAGAAAGTTAGCTATGTTTGAAGAGAAAAGCAAGAAACAGAATTGGAATCCACGAAAAATTCTATGGCTATGCCCTTCATGGGAAGGGAATAGATGGTAGCAGTATTGTGTGTAAAAGTCTCTATCTCCAGCGGGCAAGGAAGATTGCTAAAGGGAAAATTGTACAGCCCTCTAGACAGAGAAGCCTGGGAAGGAGAGAAGGTACATTTTACATACAGTTGGCATAAAATATTTAGAGTGCTTTTTAAGTTTTAAAGAATCAATTATATTGTTTTTCAATACAGAATTGTTTCAATTGTCCGCAGCTTCTGAAACATTTATATCCATAAAGAAATACACAATCTTGAATCTCATCTTATATATTGGAAAGGGTTTGAATTGCAAAGATAGCTGAAGATGATTGACTTTAGAGAATCAGAAAAAGTTTGAGACTGGAGAAACTCTTATAATGACTTTCAATACCATGCTTCTGAAATAAGATTTATCATTACTTACATATGCCAGACTTCTACCTCATTATAGTTTTACCTTAGGACTCCAAGAAGTTTTTTTTTTAAAGTGAAGGGGTTTTTTAAAACAAAAAATGTATAATTTAAACATTCTTAATAGTATTTTCTACTCAAATCAAAATTAATGTATAGATTCTGACAGACTCACTTTTTCCCAGGCTTAGTCATTAAAGGAAAAAAAACCCAACATTAACGCAACAGAAGTAATTTCCTTTAGCTATACATTAGAGATTCTCTCTCATGTCACCTATTTCTGTTATCATCTTATTTCTATAAGGAGGCAGCACAGATCTTTACAAGTCTTGACCTTTGTTAATCACTGAGTGATTATTTTTATTTTTTCCTTCTCCAGTATTTGCTTAGAGAGAAATAAATATTCTTTAGATCAATGGTTTAAGTAGACAAAACTGAGCAGCATGGGGAAGGATGAAAACTATATATATAAAAAGTTTCTTTGTTGTCTTTCCCCTGTTTAAATTTAAACACAAAATTTAACATTTAAAAAAAAAATCTTATCTGATAAAAAGCACTCAAGTGATCAAACCCAGCTTCTCCTTGTCTTTAAAAATGCATTTATGGCTTACTTAACATAGCGACAATGATGCAGGATGTGGGTTTTCATCTCTGCATAAGAAAATGTTTGGTGTTTTAATTTATTATTTTAATTTACATTATTTACTTAGTTTATTATTATTCTTATCTACTTGCATGTATTTTTGTGATGCAAAATATGAACTGGAGAAAAAGCTGGTCATAATTTTTTTTTCAGATTATTTTCTGTGTTGGATTTTCTAATTAATTTTCAAATAACTCCAGAGTTATAATCAAATATAATATCATCTTGTATTTTCATAAGCAAGGCAAATTTATCTACATGTTTGCCTACATGATAGATAATGCTTTTGGGGGTAGGTAAATTACTGATCATTAATAAATAAACTAATCATTACTAACTGGGAAGAAGCTGTTACATATTGGATAAACAAACATGATATTAGATTATTTATTAAGGATTCTTTATTGTTCTTTAAATCATAAATGTGGTACCATGGTTCAAGGAATTGTGAAACATCTGTGCCACAGCAAGTGATAACATGCACTGTGAGGCTTTTAGAAAGCAAAGAAAACCCCACAGACTTAAACTTCAGCAATGATTTACCTTCCATTTACCCTGCACTGAATACGTGTCTCAGGAAATGCTGGGGTCAAGAACTGAGACTCAGCTCATCTACAAGTCAGTCACAATAGAGACCCAAATTAAGTGGCTTTGAAGTAACCAACAACTGTACATGCACCACTTTCCCTCCTTAGACATTTTGAACTACTGAAGTCCTGATTTTCATCTGTGGGTTGGCTCGTAAATTGCTGCTGGCAGTTCAACACTTTGTGTCTCCTCATCCATTAGGTTAATTTGGATTGAAGCATACTGAATTTAGGACACAAATTAGATTTTATGCCTTGGGTTTTTATGGCAGCTCAGAGGAGCTGGCCCACACCCACACTTGTTAACAGATTGCCACAAAGCAAAACCAGAGATCAGGGCAGGGGCTCTGCAGCGTGGTGGGTAATGGATCAGGCAGTGACATCACCTTGCCATAATAAAGATAACACTCCTAAATGACAGGGAAAGTTCAACAGAGGAGATGCTCAAACTCAGAGAGATACTGACATGGTGCAGTCTTCTCTTTTGGTCTGCTTCAGGCTGGAACTCATATTTTCTAATCTGGAGTTGAGAAAAAGGATTTGTGTAAAGACTCACAGAATGCAATGAGGGTGGGGCTTTGGTAATTTGGCATGAGCCGTGAAGACACAACAGCTCAATTTTCCTACAGAAAATTTAGTTTCCAGTGTAAGGGAGAAAGGCAAGAATTTCAAAACAAAAGTGATTTACTCTTAAAATTATTAATTTTTAACCATTTTCACTGATAGTTGCCTGTAACATAAATAAGATATCCCTCAATCCTACCATTAACCATACAATACTTTTTCAATATATTGTACAAATAAGGTTGAATAGACAGACTTATTGTGCAGGTTGTATTAAAATCAGTGCATTTTTTCACAGCAAAGCAATTTTTCCAATGCAGAAACAATTTTTTTTTTCATGCCACTGAGAGGAACAACCAAAAAATGCTTGAAAGTCCTCTGACATGACAGCATTAAAAGACTGAAAATGTGCAAAAAATATCATCTTTCTAAATTAAAATTATCTTTCAATTTTGCTGAGCTGTGGAAGTATGACCATCAAAAACTATTTGCTATGTTGTTCTCAGTATCAAGAATATGAGCACTTCTGCTGAAAAACAAGAACAATGTGCTTGTTACTCATTTTGATGAGTACAAAGGACATGGAGCAAGAACAATGGATAAATAAAGTTAACATCTAATTAAAGAGTTGTTATGAGTAATACCCTTTTTCTTTTTACCACAGTTAAATGTCTGCTTTGCTCTCAAGGTTCTTTAACTGGATACCAGATATTCAATTAAATAGCAGTGTGATTCAATATATCTTTAAATAATACCAAAATAAGGATATCTTTGTCATGGTCATGGTAAATCATTAACACATCTCAATTAATGGAGGTACATTTCAATGAATTTAGCAGTCAAAAATGCAAACACATTAGAAGACCTGGGCTATAAATTTCTATCACATACCACACCTTTTCCTTTCCTCTTATAAAATTCTTCATATTAACTGGCTCAATGTAAAATGTTTCTGAAAGCTATATTTTAATATATTTTTGGAATTTGGCATTCTTTCAGCAGTTATGTAGAGGTATCATGAAAGAAGACATTCACACACACCAGGTTCAGGTACATCATCCCAGATGTCTGAAAAAATAGTCTAAAATCCTATCCATGGAATGGAACACGCTGTCAAGTTCACCAAAGTCCAGGAAAAGCCACCTTGATGGGAAGATGCAGGTAGCTGCAAAGCAGTTCCACTCTGGTGTGATGATTTATGCTATACAGGTGCCTCTTGATCTATATTGACATTTTCTGGGAACTCAGTGTGACTAACTGTGGACTTGGAGTGATGTTTCATAATCAGTTTGAGCCACAACTCCTTCTCCCACCTTTTCTCCCTGGTTATAATCCCCATCCTTGGATGGATGCAGCAAACCCTCACTGGCATCATTGCTGTTTGAGGGCTTGAGGGTATGCTGCACTCATGTCACCATCAGCATACAAAGTCATCCAGCTTAAATTGGTTCTCTTTCCTTTAAATTGCTTTTCAGCCCAGTAGGGAAGAGTGCTGAAGCTGGATGAGACAAGAAGAGTGTGACAGAGGCAGGTGCCAGAGCAGCACAGATTTACACCTCTTTAAAGCAACCATGAAACATCACACCATTAATGGCTAGCAGGTGAAACTGTGTGTCCTCTCAAGAGACTCTACTGACTAATTCAGGAGCCTATTTGAGACAGAGATCTCAACTGAAAAAAAGTGAACGCTGTTCATAATATATAAATAGCAGGAACACAAAGGTACTGACAGCAACACAAGTTAGGCATCTTAATGGGTTTTGTGCATCTTATTCTAAAAGGGAGTTTATGTTTGGGTTTTTTTGGTAATTTTCTTTCAAGGTGACAGTGTCAGAATAGTTTTAAACAGAAAACAAGACCAATGGGTTTTCATGTCCAGAAACTGCAGGAAACAGTAGCAAAATTTTCCTCCTCCCCAGGCCTCTTTCTGCTGCACAAGTAGGAGCCTGGATAGTCACCTCCCTCTTGAACTGCTGGCTCAGTCTGCCCTGTAAATCACACTCCATTTTCCTCCTTACCTCAGGGTAGAATGCTGTGAGGAGCTCCCCAAAACAAAACAACTCTGAAAAAATATGCAAGTATTTATAAAACTAAAATGCAGGCAGTGAATTGTAATGGGAATCAGCACTCCCAGAAAAGTCTTTCAAATACACTGAGTTATGCCTTGTAAATGTTCCTCCAGTAACTTCTACATTAACATTCTAGTCCTCATTTTAGTTTTTGATTTAAACTAGATTGAACTATTATTGTTGTTAACACATTTGTATGTGTGTCCACTACAGTAAGTAAATTATTCTGAACATTCTAAAAAACCCTAAAGATCATTCATTCCCTAACTGGACTTCCAAAATATTTTATCTTGGACTTTGCCCTTCTAAATGTAACTTCTGTTTGTTTGTTTTTGCCAAGAAGAATAATCTCACTGAAATGAGTATCTCATGATGGAAAGCATTTGCATTTATAAGCTTTTTTTAAGTGCCTGACTTCTCCAAAGCATTGGGTGACTGTAAATGGCACGTTGGCTACTGCAGCTACGATAAAATATCAGCTGAGAGATTAATTGCCACTTGATGCAGGAAAGAAAAAAAAAAAGAAAATTGGTTTCTGTGTTTTTAAGTTATCTTACTTTAAGAGTATCAAATATCTTTATTAAAAGTTGAAGAGGTCTTCCAAACAGAAATCTTCTAATTTTAACTGAAGTGGGATGAATTCTCTGTTTAATATAAACTTATGGGAGATCAAAACCATGCAAAAGAAACCCACAAAAATTATCTACTATAAACCTATAGGTATCTTTGTATCAATCTCTAAACATATTATAAGATCAGTGCCAAGAAACTAGTCCTTCTTTGATTTTTAATGAGGAGAAATGTACCATGCATGCTCTTAGATATCTCATAAAAATCTGACCGTGAATGAATGATTAAAAATTACAAGCATTTATTACTTCAAATTAATTGCTTTGAAAGCTGTGAAAGAAACAAAACTTATAACCCTAAAGCCTCACATCTTCAATCTATTCATTACATTAGTGTACAGAGAAGTAATTTTGCAATGCTTGTTATAATTTTTTCTAAATAAGGCTAATGTGGTTAACTGAAGCACGTGCTTCATTTATTTCTGTAGTGAACATGAATACTCACTTGATATGTTTTATTTCATGGTAAGTATAACATTTATCTAATATTTCTCCTCCAATATTTTTTGTTGTTGTAAGCTAGCTGTTGGAATGACACCAGCATACTGGTAATATAGGAGATAACTAGGTGAAGGACACTTTAAGCAGCTGAAATGACTGGTTCATTAGAAAGTGACATTTGCTGCAGAGCTCCAGGTAAATGCTCAAGGCCTCACAAACACCTACATCCTGTAAATTTAAATTTTGGGTTTACTGAACTGAATGTCTTCCCTCTCCTTTAACTTCCTAGCTTCATGGTTCTCAGCACTTACCTCTGAGCAGTGAGAGAAGAGTTTATCACCTGGAGGTTTTTGCATTTGGTCTTTTATTTGTGTGTACTTTCAGATTGGCATAAAAACTAAGTGCTCAATAAACCTCTTGTTTCAGGTGATATTTTACTTTCTTGTGTGGAAAAGAACAAAAGCACATAAGTAGTTCATTGTATGAATTTTACCTCAGGCAAAAGAATAAAAAATTAAAAGAGGACAGATTGTGGAAAATACTGCCTTATTGTTTGTTTATAACTCTTTAGAACATTCTCAGACAGATACAGGACACGAGTTATTGTTCACATATGAACGTTGAACACACTGCTGGTCTTTTTTTGTCAGTATGAAATTTAGACTAATAACCATGAGTGTCTTAGTATTCTCAAGCCTATCCCAAAACAAAGGAGTGCACTTACCTATAGTTCATCATGCATTCATTACAAAAATATTGCTATATAAATATTTATAATGCATGCTATATGTAAACTTTTGTTGGAATTATTTTCAATTTTTTAAACATCGATTATGTTAGGTAGCATCAAGTAGAATTTCTGTGAGTATTTCTTTTATTTTCAAGTTCCTCAGATACTAAATATTTAAAATTACATAGGAAACAAATTGAGTATTTATGAAAAATATGTGTTGATTAGATCTTGAGATGATTTATCCTGTGTACTCATCCATAATATCCTATGAAAACAGACAGGAATACCAATTCAGAATACACAATCTGGAGTCTCAGAATTACACATTTGTTAACAAATATTAGAAAAGATCCTGTTCAGCTGATTACTTCAAAATATTCACACTACTATGTTCAAAACTATAGGAGTTTATCAAAAGCATTTAAGCCCTCCAAACTCTTAGTGTTCCTTCAAACAACTTTCCATTTTCTAGTGATTTGACAAGATCTCAAACCCCAGATAATTTTTGTTATTAAGAATGCATTCAGGATAAGATGGATTTTTCAGAATAAAACCTTTGTGCAGCACTAAATCTTAATACAAATCCACAGTTAGTCTAAGACAAAAGCAATGTTCAGTGCAGCTTCATGTAAAACTACTCCTCTGAACTGCATGAGCACATGCTGACTTTACCAATAAGGCTGGACAGCATTCATTCTAGAACTGGAAAACAGATTAATTCCTGCAAAAACTGTAAATTCCTGAGTAAAAACAGTACTATTGTTTGTCATTTCACCAATACATTGTTCTTGAGATCAACTTTATATAAAGATTAACTTAACTGTTCACAGGAGAACTGTATCCCTACAGCAAGATATTCTGGAGGAGTTAGTTAATTTAAATACAGTTATTAATTATGGTACACAATATTAAATTTTGAGCTTGACATTTGCTGTTTAACATTTTAATGTTTTTGCATAGAACCATTGCATGATGATTTGGGGTTTTTTTAGAGTAAAGAAACACTGGTATGTTTTTCAGAATCATATATGATGAAATTCCTACATAAAATTCAGAAATACAAAATATAGCTTGAAGCAAAAAATCTGGCAATAAATGATCACAGAACAATACGAGCCCTGATATTTCAAATATATAAAATTAAAGTCCTATTATTTCACATAAAGTAATGTACTATATGTGCCTAAATTGCATTTCTTGCTTTGTGCACTTATGATCTTGGTTACAATAATTTATATCTTGCTGTCTGTCACAGAGTATTCCTACAAAGGTTTTGTTGTATCTGAGTACATTTTACTCCACTAGTAAGGAATACATTATTTTTGATTGTTTAAGTGTCTAAAGAGAAACCCAGTTTTCTGGTTTATCCAACTGATATGGAAAGTCTTCTCAGGTTTCATGGTCTTCTCTCATATTATCAAAATAAACTGATTGTATTGCATAAGCAATCTGAAATAAAATATTTTTATATAGCTAATCTGAACATAAAGAATCAAATGTACATATCTGAAGAGATACTGAACAGATACTTTTGATCTGATTAAATCCTGTTTAGATTTTTAGCACACAGCTAAGTATGGTAAATAGTATTCTAGAGCAGACATTCCTCAATGGATTATAACCAAACATGAATAAAAAAGTATTGCTCTTCCACCAATAAATCAGACAAATGTGTTGCAGGGAAAGCACTGATAAAGTGGGAAAAAATTGAACAAATGCATAGTCAAATTTTGTCTGTATATATATATTTATGTATATAGGGATAGATTAGGTATACATGTATATATATTTATTCTCAGACACGCACAAGTGGTAAAGAGAGAAATAGAAAGCTTTAGAATACAACCATGACCTATTAGGATTTGATTAAATTAGGAAAAATGGGTGGAAGGAAACTTTTCCCTGGTGCAGTTGAATGTTTCTGACTCACTTATTGTCTCTTCAGTAAACTGTATTAGGCCCTTCATGGACATCCTGAGCTACAGAATAGTTGCATTAAAACAATTTGAAGGTTAAAAGTTTAAAGGAGGGAGTATCTTGCAAATAGGTGTTTTGGGGTTTTTTTTTTGGATAGTCAGATTTTAGAGATTAAAAGCTCCCTTATCACTCTCTCCACTAAATTTTTCCTAAGTCAGGACCCTTGTTAGGAACACATTTTAATACTCTACTTTTGCCTTTGGAATTTGAAAATTGAGCTGAAATTGTGAAGAAAAAAGAAATTAAAAGTTATTTTCCTTATTTAAAGTAGAACATGTAAAAGTTTGTATGCAATTTTGGTTAGGTTGCATCTTGTTTGACTGAAAAAATATACATATATGATAAAATAGGCATTTTGATATTCTGAACTTCCTAATAGCACTCCTTCAGAGAAAGAGAGATAACTTTCTTCAATTATTTCTTCCCTTCCAACCAAATGATCCTGCTTGAGCACATTTATAAAAAACCAGAAGATAATACTTATATTTACTGAATTTGCTTAAACTGGCTAGCAACCTGTCACTGCTGTTATTATTGCTGCTTCTGACCCTTCAGGGGCTCTCTACTTTTCCATGTGTCTCTCCCACGATGGTCCTCAGAGCCTGCAACAACAGGGCTTTAACTGGTTGGCATATCTAGGTGTTATCATTGACAAAAAGACAGCAAAACTAACAGCAATATGCACATTCTTTACCAGATAAAAGTTTCCCTGTGTAAGATTTTCCTGAATGGTTGGTTTATATTTTCATTCACATCTTGGTAGGAAAAACTGTCAAAGACACTTTTAGTTTTGTTTCTTTGTCTGCTTTTGTAGGGGTTTTTTTGTTTGTTTGAGGTTTTGTTATGGTTTTGCTTGTTGTGTTTTCACATCAGCATATGGATAGCATATTCTTTATCCATTGACACTAGATTTCAAATATTTCACTTTTTGTGAACTAGTCTGCAGTTAAGTCATTAACTATGTGAGTTTTTCAGCAATGTTTTTCCTCGTGTTTCACTAGGTAAGCATAGCCCAGGAATTACTATAATATTAAAACAAAACATTTCAGAACAGTGAAGTTATAAATTTATCAATAAAAAACTCTTAAAACATTAGTTTAAATCTAACTTTTTGCAATAAATAGTTCAAACAGAAAAAAGGCCTTTTTAATTTTTTGGTGTTTTGTGTTTTTTTTTTGTTGTTGTTGTTTTTTTGTTTTTTTTTTTTTTTTTTTTTCAAAACACCCCGAGTTGTCTTTTGGAAGGATAATCCGAGCTCTTAGTTAAATAGAAAAATAAATTAGATGGTATTGGGGAAGTAAATTGTGAATTTACAGTTTTAATTATTCCTGTGTGAAACAGGACTTTAATTGCCATATTATGTTGATCTAATAACAGAATATATCAAAGAGCAAGCGTCGAATTGAAAATATATGATGAAAAAAGAAGGTTCAATTTTGTTTAAAGACAGTTGATGTAATCATATAAACTTGAAATTCTTCATGTAACAAAAAAAAGTTCATGTTGCAGAGTGAATAGAGCATTTACATGTAATCTGTAAAAATAAAACTTAAAATTCTCAATATTCTTTCAATTCAATTTCCATCCTGAAAGGAGTCACTGATTGCTAGTTATTGCATATCACTATAGTAAATTTATTTATACATCTACTGATTAATCTAGTTAAGGATGGCATTTACCTTTAACAAGGTCAATTTCTGCGGAAGATTTTTATGACAACACAGTGCTATAAATGAACCAGCATTCTTGTGCCCCAGATGGGGAGCTTCATTCTATTACCACCTTAGAAATAATGTACTGTAAGTAGAAATTTTTTCTTGATTCTGTGTAGGGAAAGGGTGAGAAAGAAGAAACCCCCAATTCACTATGTAATAGTTAAATTAATTTTATCAAAATAATGCCCTAGATAAAAACAGGACACGTATTCATTGTGTGTATGGTCACAAACAACATTTTCAGTTGGATAAAATTCAGGAAAATTCACTTTATTCAGATGACCAGGAAAGTGTCTTGGTTCCAGTAAAAATTTATCTTTTAGGTCCATTTATATAGTGCTAGAAATACTTTCTTCCTTTTTGTTGTTGTTGTTTACTTCTTTGTTTGTTTTAACTTTTTTCTTTTATTTCTCTTCTCTAACACCAAGCTTATTAGCTAAAAATAACTCAACAATAGCTTTATTTTTCTGGGTGAGTTTTGTTTTGTCAAATTACAGCTTTGTGCAGAACCAGGGGACACATTGAAAAAGTCAGGAGGACTAACTAGTTTGTGAGATGTTTAAAATAATTATTTTATGTTTTGTAATTTTTTAAGCCAGATACATTATTGTCTGTTGTGGAATCACATTGTCTTCTTTAGTAACATGACAAGAACCAATTGGTTACTGAAATCAGACTTTTTGAGTCTGGCTAACAGTATTCTTTATTTCCTTGAGGGAGGCAGATACTCAACAGTGTTGGTGTGAAAAACACTGTAACCTGAAAGGTGAAACTGAAAAGACTCAGAATATAATTTTAAAAATAAATTTACTCATAATGGATATATCTCTATCACAAATATATAACATCTGCATGACTCTATATTTAAAAATATAGTTACCCAAAGTTTTAGGATTTCTGATATATAAGGAACAATGTTAATTAATTCCTTCCTGAACGGGTCTCTGATAGTGTTTTCAGGTTTGTGTTTTCATTATTATTACAAAGGAGCCATATGTTATTGGGGATTTGTACACTTGATTTGGTTAGCATGTTGAAGGTAAGAAGAAGAAAACTGTGGAATAATCATGATGCTCCTCATTCCCACGCCTTCTCTCCCCTTCACTGCCAGCTTTTCTCTCCCTGACCTGTGCTGCTGCCAGGCCACAGAGTGGCTCAGAGCTGAGAACACTTCCTCCTCTTACAGCTCCAAGCTTTGCAGGACACAATTTTTTTTTGCAGAGTGTATTTAACATAATATTTTATCTGGAGATGTTGTTTCCAGAGCAGTAGTTTGTAGCAGGGTCACATATTAACAGGAGAAAAGCTTAAATGTAATTAGCATTTTTTACCCTTGCAACAGGATTAAGTAATTGATTGCAAAATTGGAAGTGAAGTAACAAACAAAAAAGATAAAGTCCAGAAACTCATCTTTCTTTCATCATCTGGGTTTTTTGTACATCATTCCATAGCTCTCCCATGCTATTTTTTTTATGAAAAGCCTTTGAGAAATTAACTCCTTCAATTTTCATCCTGTGCTTCTATCTCTTGCATTTCTGGTTGCTATTCAGTATAATAAGGAGGTCTAAATGATGATATCAAGATACCTGTGAGTCTCCAAAGTTGCTGGTTGCAGTGCAGCAACTCCCAGAAACCAGCTGAATAGCGTGACACCTTTTCCTCAAACAGCTGTGGAAAACTTGACATGATGGGAGCCTGTGGGTTCCTGGGACTGAGGTGTGCAGATTCTCCATCTCTGGATTCTCACATGCTGACGTAAGCCATATCAGTCACCCCTTAGAGAAACCCCTTCCTGCACTAACATACCTGGTCTGATGTTGTTTTGTGGAAGCCAAGCAAGATAATAACACAGTAGTTTTGTGGTCCCATGACATGAGTTTCAATTGCTGGGTTTAGAAGAAGCCACTGTGTCCCACATGTCTGTCACCCAGAAGTGCTGGAGCCAAATGAATGAGATATGTCTTGGGAGTTAGATACACCTTGATCTAGATACTGCATGGAGGTGTTCTGTTCAAGAACTGAATTCCAGTAGCTCTTCCAACACAAATACACTGGTCTTACTGAGGTATTCCCCAGATTGTGCCCAGCACTGCTCCACAGGAGCCTGCCAGCAGGGAAAGATTTGGAGGTGAACATCACTGTTGACTTTTCAGTACATCATGTGCACCCGGAGCCACACACATCCCTGTAAGGTAGGTAGACCTCCTAGAACATTCCCTGACACATGTAACCTCTTTAATTTCCAGCTCCAGGTGGAGTGCTGGAAGGCAAGAAGGACAGAAACGTGGGAGGAGAGCAGGGATTGCCCCAGCTCCCCAGCTACTGGTGACCTGCTAAAGAAATCCTGCCCCAAGCTCCTAGTTCCTTGCTCTGTCTTCCCTTTGGGAATATGAACACCACCCATTCCACTTCTCCAGTGTCCACCAACACTTTCATTTTCCAAGTAAGGGACAAACACACCATCCCAAATACACTAACATTTTCTGGCAGTGTCTAGACTGATCACAAAATGTGACCACCCCAAGTCTCAGCTGAGTAGGATTCTCCTGGCTGTGACAGCTACCTAAGTGAACCTTGGCATTATTCCAACATCCAAATATTCTGCATCTTTTGTAAGGTATGAACTGATCCCCAGGAATGAACACTGGCTTTCCTCAGGGAAACATAGACCTTTCAAAGGTTATCCAGCAGGACCAAGGCATTAAATCAAAGAGCAGAAAACCGCAGTTTTCATATTAATATTAGGGAACTATCAGGTTTTTTAACTTGTTCCAGTTCTCATAGTTTTTTTCAAGGGATTTAAATGACAAGTCAATATATTCTTGTAGGTTCTTGATATAAGGATAAGTACTGTAACTTCACATTAATTTATGGTCAGACTTTCCCATCTGTGTCTGAAAGTGACGTTTTCAAGTTAACTCATATTCACCAACAGCTACTTATTTTTCTGAAAAGTGTCTTTTTCAAACCCAGCTCTTTTCAAATTATTTGATGTTTCTTAGAACTTTGAGAAATCAAAACTGAGATTAGTTCTAAAACTCATAGACAAAAAGCCTCTAGCTAGCCATTAATAATTACACTCTTCTTGAAATAGTCTCACCATACAGTGTATTTAGCAGGACAACATCAAAGCCCAGAAAGGTTCTGCCTTTTGGTTTTGCTTTTTCTTATTTTCAGCAAAAATATCTCAGTAAGCAACATTACTTAAAAATAAAAAAAAGTGCAGTCACTTTGTTCTCTTTTCCCCACTCTTGTGTTCAAACAATGTAAAATCATTTAGGACTGGCATACAGGAAAGATTTTCTGAGTTAGTATATCAGAAACAATAGAAAGTATCTCTAGAAGGAAATACGCTACATGTCTCCTTTTCTATATAATGGTTTCTAAAAAAAAAAAAAAATATATATATATATATATATCAGAAATTTACCTGGATAGCCTGAATCCTTCAAAGTAATAGTTTATTATTATTATCAATGAAAATATGAGTAATTCTCTGGCTACTATCAGGCATAAGATGGTAATCACCATAGAATTCTCTGCCAACAACTGTCAGAATTAATTTGCAAGCCTTCTGCTTTTTTTATGTTGTGTTGCAGAATGTACTGAGCTTTACTTGCAGGGTTTTTTCTATGAGATTTATATATATTTTTTCCTACGAGATTTGTTTCCACCAGATTGGTTTCCATTTTCTCCTGTAGCCAACATGCTAGAAAATCTATCAATAGGTTACTGTTCTGACACCAAAGCATAATTCCAGTGTAACCTACTGTTTGCTTCTTACAAGTTTCCCTCATTGCCAATCCACAAAAAGAGATAAATTGTTATATCCTGCAAAATCTAGTAACTCATACACTCAGTTTTGGAGCTTCATTATCTCTGCAGCAGTAGGACACTAAAGTGACCAATCATACTCACCATCCACTAGACTAGAAAAAATGAAACAAAATACATAATATACATAAATATCCATGCATTCAGAGTAATCAGATGCTATAATGAAAACACTACTGTTTGCTGGATGATTTGCCCAGCACAACCTTTGTAACTAAGGAATATCTTTGCAATTCTGTAAGCATTCAACAAAACACAGAAGTCTTCTGAGCAGAACTTAAATCACAAAATCCCAATGAATCCCACAGTGAGTATAAACGTATAAACATTTCTGTAGAAACATACAGAAAACAGAAAGTTAGAAAGAAAATTCAGATACTCTTGACTTTCAGCAAGATGAAACCTAGTACCAGTAACCAAAAGCTTAGCATTCAGTATTAATTATTAAGATTTTTTTATGAACAACAATCTTGTAGATGATATATCATATATCTCTGCATGGAATCAAGACATGGTTAATATATTTTCAACAAAATTATTAATGTCAGCATGCCATCACATTACCATCATACATTAATGCATCAAATTCCTTCATATAAATTGAACAGAGCTTATGTTTGCTACTTACCCAACTGGGTCTCCTGAATTGTTAGCTTACTCTCCAAGGGGTGCAAAAGCTTTGGTGGTTTATCTGTTAGTGGTGCTAGAAAAGAAAGAAATTCACATATGTAGTGTTCTGATTATTATTGGGTAGACCAAGACTTGGTTTTATACCTATTATTTCAAGAAGGCTTTGGTTTTTCTTTTCTTTCAGTAACGTTCATGCCTTCAGTAGCTGTAAATGTTTTTGTTTAGACACTAAATATAGCTCCAAAATTAAAGGCCCTTGTATTAAAATGTAATCTCTTTAAACTCCCACAAAAAAACCCCAAACAACCAAGCAACAACAACAACCAAAAAAAAAACCCAAAAAAAAAAACCAAAAACAAACAAACAGAAAAAAACACAAACAAAAAAAACAAACCCAAAAAAAAAAACTTACCAGCAAAAACCCCAAAACAAACCAATCAAAACCACCCCCTCCAAAAAAATGCACTGAAATTGAAATTTCTCTTTTTCTAAATATTATCCAGAATTTCATAGTTTGCTGTGATATTTAATTACTTTTCTATAAGGTATAATCATTAAAAGACAACATAAACTATTCTGACTAAACAATTTTGACTATTTGATGAAAATTTTATTTGAAAATATATTCCCAACACTGAAACTTTCTGGAGTACTAGAAAAAGGCTTAGTTTGCAAAGTCCAAGGAATAGATAGAAAGAAATAATGCCAAGATTCCTAATACAATGGCTTCCCTTTCCCCTTTTGGTCTACCTTGAAATAATATTAGTAGACTTAGGCAATAATGGAATAGAAAGAGTTTTGTGGTGGTCAAAAACCTTCTGAAGGTTGTTGAAGTGTGTTCAAACCATGCATGTACATAAAACATGCTGTTCTACTGAATTTAACATCTGTCTGCTTAATTCATAGAAGTGACATTGATTATTACCACTTTTGTTGTTGTTAGCAAGTTACTTTACTATGTCTGACAGATGAGTGCATGCCATATGAAAAAAAAGAATGATTTTTTTCCCTTTAATACTGATAGTAAATATTCATGGGAAATTTCCAACTTTTCTAGTTACCTGCAACATTTTGATATTCGGCTTTTCAACATCAATTCATACTTCAGTTTTCAACACAGATTATGGGCTGTCGCAGATTTAAAATACATTTGACATTTTGATATAGCTCTAGAATATTTGTTCCCTTCAGCTTGTCAAAATCAATGCTCCTTTTCTTACTGACACACACATACCCATATGTGTATGGGCTTAATCTACTAAACACACTCATCTCCTGTCAGTGGAATAGCAGGAGTAGTTTATTTGCATTCTCTTCACTATGTTTCCTCTGGTCGTTTAGTAAAATAACAACTTTAAACTTTTAAATAACTTCAAAAGGTACAACATTAATTTCAACTTTACAACAATTAAAGAATGGAACCATTACCAACTCGTGTTTCTGCTTTACAGAGATTATCCTTTGTATGATAAAAGCATAAACCCACTCAGCTGGTATTAGAGGTGTTAACCCATCAGACAAATCAAAATTCAGTGGAGTGGTAAAAGATGGGTACTTGGTCCACAAACCTTCCCTCAGCTCATTCTTCTTACAGCTCCTAGTCTCTATGGGAAATCATTCTGCACTACAGGCTTTGGAGAGAGCTGCAGTTGTGAAAGATTTTTGGCATCATCTCTTGCTTGTTACTTCTCTTGACACCAATGTTAATTCTTTTCTTTTGTCTCTCTCTCTCTCTTTTTTTTTTTTTTTTTTTTTTTTTTTTTTTTTTTTTTTCTTGAAGGCTAAAGTGGGTGGAAGAGAAAAGGATTCCAAATATATTTTCTTCTTAAACTGTAGAATTAGTCATTTCCATTTCTTAACTTTTCTGTAAAGGTTCATAATTCCTCAACACATTGCCATTTTTTAAACATTCTTTATGAATTTAAATTTAGTTTTGCAGTTCTGTCATTCTCAACTCAATTACTATTCATCAGATAATATCTTCTGAGTCACTGTTGTTCTAAATTTGTTTTGAAACTGTGAGCAAAGTTCCCTCATTGTTAGTAAAGATATAGTAACTTGTGGAGTTTATTTGAATGCAATGAACAAGTAGATTAGAAACCAGCATTTTTATCAGTTTAAGCAAAGATCAACATTACTTTTATGATCCTGTATCTTAGGCCTCTAAGAAGTTTTCTATTTTTAAATTAATAGGCCCAGGATTGGTGGAGACAAATCATACTTCAACAGAAGTATGAAGTTGTTATGAAATTCATGCCAGGTTTAATTAATGAGATTTAATACATAATTTAACAAACAAGATGCTACTGAAAATAATAAATTAGGCACATAACTGGTGCATCAGAATCACAGAAGCATGTAGGCTGGAAGGATCCTTTGGAAGCCGAATGATCCCACCTCCTTTTGGAAGCAGGTCCAATAGAGCAGGTTGTCAGGACCTCATCCAGTCACATTTTGAATGTCTTTTTGGATGCAGTTTCACCACTTCAGGTGTTCCAGCTGCCAACCACCCAGTGGCCCTGTGCTGGACTTGGTTCAGTACATCTGTCTTTTTGAACAGCAAGGAGCTGAAAACTTTTCATTGTCCCAGGTGTGGCCTCACAGACACTACAAGACTGGGAAGGATCACCCTCCTGCACATGCTGGCTAAATTCTTGCCAAGAGCTATGCAGTTGGACTTCACCTCCTCATGCTCGGCTTATTGTCCACCTGGGCTAACAGGACCATCCATGAAAAGTTTTTTCCTACTCAGTCAATCCCAGGTTCTCTTCTGCTGCACAGGATTATTTCACTTCTAGACCAAGACAAAACCTTTGCCTTTATTAGACTCCATGATTTTCTCCAACTTTTCAGGGCTTCCTGATGGAGCGTCTCTCTCTTTTGTCACCCATTTCTCTCATTTTGCTGGGAGTGCACTATTGTATGTCTGTCCCATAAGAAATCATATTTCCCAGGGCAAACTCGTTCACCTGTCCAGAAAAGTAAAAGTATCCTTGGGTACTCTGCATTCCAGAGCTTTAGACTGTTGGGAAATACTGTGAATATGAGTTATATAGGCAAGGAAAAGAATTTTAATAACTATATGTGCTTATAATGTTTAATTTTCCAAGGTGATCTGAAGGTTTTCCTCTGTCAATCAGGGCCTGTATTGTCTGGTATTTGATTCATTTCTTAGCCTAAAAATGTGTGCAAATACGTTCTGGAATATTAATCCTAGTGGACTTATGCGGAGGAGGGAATTTCTCTAGCTGCCTCTATGCCTCTCAAGTGTTCACTCTCCACAGATAGCAGCATCAGTGGACAACACAGAGCTACTGCAATGCTCATTTAGTTTAGAAACTCCGGAGTAGACCTATGTGTCCCCTACAATCTTTTTCATGTCCTTAAAATCATGGTGAATGACTTCTTAACTAGGCCATATGTGAGGCTATTCAAAATCAATATTTTCAGATGGATATATTGAGCCACAGTTATCTACTAAATAAAACAGCAGAAGCATAATTTAATCCTTTCTTCCTAAACTTTTACTAAATAGCAAGAACCTAACAAAATTTTACAATTCACGACTATGTCTGGTCTCTTAAATAAGTTAAATACCTTTTATATTTTTTTATATAAATAGATGCAGGAAGGCAATAATTTTCATGTCCTACAAAAATATCCACAATCTGAAAGTACTTCCTGTTCTGTGCTTTATGCAAAGAACAAAAATTCTTTTGAATATGTTTAAAAATATAAAGACAAGATCCTCTTCCCACCAGGTAGTCCTCGTCAACATAGCTGTCATACAGGAGGAACAGAGTGCTTGGATTCCTATTCTTGCATGAGGGAATTCTTAGGTCTCTTGGCAAGAACTGGAGTTCCTGGATATTATTATCTACTGATGCATGGATTCATTTCTCCCTTCCTCCCTCTTGATTTTTTTCTTTCTCTTTCTTTCTCACTTTTTTTTTCTTTTGTTTTTCACCACCCTTGCACCCCCCTAATTAAGAGTCAAGAACATTATCCCAGACACACTTAATCAAAATTGGTATATTCCTCTTTAAAAACAATAGGGATTGATAGGTCAGTTCCTTTTAAAAGAAAGCTATTTGATCATAAATCAAGTTTACAGCTCATCTTATGTTCGACTTCTGAACCATCACTGATGAATGGTTTGAAAACAAATACGTGTCAAACTTGAAGTAAACGAAAGTTAAAAAAATAAAAAGCTGAAGTAACCAATTCCGAAGATTTATTAAAAATTAATATACAACTTCAGAGATACCAGTCAGCTGCAGACATATTGATCCTGCTCAGAGAAAAAGTGACTAAATTCACATTCCATGTCTATCAGATTGGATGTACATTTAAAATATATTGAAGAATTTGTCTTGCGGTAATGAAAGTGAGAGCCACCACTATCAGTCACCCTGCTGGAAACTGGCCAGAAGATAATATTTTTACATCAGCCACTGACTTCCATACTCCTCTTCCTACGCTGCTTTAGCTTTAGCTTTAGATGAACGTGGTCACATGATTTGTACATGCACTTGCTCTGTGCAAAACACTGTTATTTGGGGATACCAGCCAACTGTTATATTTTAGCACATGTAACGAAGAAATCTTAATTCAACCTGTATATCAAAATAGCACTAATCAGGACATCAAAATGGAGCTGCCTTAAAATGCATGAGCTTTATGATAGAAAAATTATAATTCCAAAGATCTAGGTTTATGTCTGTTTTATGAAGTGCTCTTGGATTCTCCCTTGAAGATAACTACGAAAGGAATTAATTTCTTAGAGGAAGACAGGGTTTTGTGGAATTATCTGCAAATCAGAAAGCCAGTATTCCCAGCAAAAATTCACAGGAATAGTTGCCTTACTTGTCCAGTCTGAGTTACATATATTTTTTACAACATTTCTGGTTCAAATGTTTTATTGAACTAAAAATTACATTTTGAGGATGAAAATCCTTCTGATCTTTCTGAGATTTGAGATAACACAATGAGATTAAACCTCTTGTGTTTATGAACTTAGACCATTTTTAGAAAAAATTACTGACTTGTCCCTGGAAGATATTGTAACTATAGCACAGGATTAAACAGGGGGAAGAATTCATTGCTATGCAAAGGGAAAATATTCCTACACTTTGAAATCAAAGCACATCAGAGACATGGAGTTCTTTTTATGAAGCCAGCACTGTTTCTTTGAATTCAACCCACAGTTCAAAAAAACTCCATCTCTTGCTTTATGTTTAGAAACTTCAGAGAGGTCCTTGTTGCCATGTAGTTCCTTGCTAATTTTCTGAGCTTGTGTTTCTTTTTCTCCTATATTTGTTGTGCCAATTTTGTCATAGGCAGATAAATATGAAGACATGGTACTTCAGTCAGGGGAGGGATATCTGAGGAGAATATAGAGGAGGTTTGACTGACTACAAAGCTGAATAAATTGCCCACGGAATCCATGGATGCACCACCCTGGAAGTGTTCAAGGCCAGCCTGGATGGGGCCCTGAGTAACCTGGTCTAGTGGAAGATGGATGGATGTCCATGGCATCCATGGTTAGGGTTAAAACCAGATCATGTCTAAAGCCCCTTCCAACTCAAACCATTTTATAACTCTGTGGCAGTGCCTAGCAGTGCTGCCTGCCCCATCTGCTCTCAGAGCTGCCCTGGGCCTGGCTGTGAAGAGCATGGGGTGCACTCACCCTTCCAACTACCTCATCTGAACATTTATCCAATATTGTAAAGCGTGATTATCTTACGCCAACATCAGAGGAGAAGATTTGAACTTAAAACTATGAGTTTTAGAGTGAATTTTAAAATGAATTTTGGGTTTAGTTTGCTATTTTAAAGTGTCTACTTCATGAGAGACTCTGAAAATAAAGCACTGTCATTGCAAAGTCCTCAGTTATGAAAAGTTGACATCAATGGCCATATTCAGGAGTCATAAGTAATTATAATAATAGAAGGAAAAGCTATAGCATTCCAGTTGATAATTGCAGTGCCTTGAAAAACTCTGATGTATACTTTAATGTTTGGTTTCTTTGTTTTAATAGAAACGTTTAAAAGAAAATGCAGTAGCAGTACTCTACAGTAGACTGCAATTAAATTAATTATGTCCAGCCTGAAGCTGCAAACATTAATCTACACAGTAACTGTCCAGATGAATTTTCATACTGAGAACTCTGAGACTCCTCAGTGTTAAATGTGAACTGAGCAAAAAAAGTAAAGTAACACAAGGATGCTGGGTTTTTTTCCTTATTTCTCCTTACATACGTATAGTCCCATGTATTCAGATCTATCAGTAAGACATGAATGCCTTTTAAAGACTAAATATATGGCAAGGTCTTTCATAAGAAGGAGATTCTTATATCTGCTTGAGATTTCTAACAACCTTAAATCTCTGCTCTCAGTTACATTCAGATTAGTTTTCATTCACATGGGCATCATTTAAAGTCACATATGCCATGAATTGTACAGCAGCCCTGTGAGAATATTCTGCCTCACTGTGTGAATGCTGAATCAAGCAGTTCAAACTGGGGGCAGATACATATAAAGATTCTGAAGATATGTATGTGTGTAAAGCCATAGGCATAAGACAGTAAATGAGCAGTCTGATGTGACTTAGTTTCCACTATGACTGACTGAAGATCAGCTTTTATCTTCTGAAATGTTCCCATAAATCTTGCACTGCCAGACAAAAATGTCTCTCCTTTCATTTCATGTCTTTGTCATTGTCTTCTCCTTACCACACATTAAAACCCCCAAGAAATAACAAAACAATTCCCCACCCCTACTGCTTTGGGCATATAAATGAAAATGGTGTTTATTTCTCACACCTAATCATTTCTTCTGATGTTTTTTTTCCCCAACTGGCTATAATCTTTAATTTTTTCAATAAGAATTTTTTAAAAAACCTTTATAGTGCTTTGAACTGAATAACAGCCCTTCCTAAAAGGAAGTGCAGAAACAGCTAAATCTGTATTCAATAAAGAGGTTGCAAAAGTTTTCATGATGCATATTAAGAAGAGACATTGTAAAATGAAATCTAAAAGACAGAAAAAATATTTCCAAGAAGCTTTTTCAAGTGTTTTAAGCCTGTGAGTCCCCTGAGACTAACAACACTCTGAATACTGGAGAAGAGCAAATGCAGCCAGATGTTGGGGTTTTCATTATTTGCTCATCTCTAATTGAATCTGATGTGACACTTGTGCTATCCCTATGAATTCAGAGGAGATGTTAGTTTTTTTGAACACACAGTGACATTTCCCAGAGATCATCTCCATGGAAAAAATACAAATAATCAAAATGCTGCCATGGAAGATGTTAATGCAGTCTGGAGATACAAAAGAATGAGAGTATATGTAGTTAAACTACTGAGTGAAATATCAGCTTAACATCTTTGTAGGCTCTTGGTCTCTTTCTGTGTGCCATATTTAGGATTTACATATTGATCTTATAAAAAAAAAAGGAATAAAGCAAATATTCGAATTCTTTGATTTAAAAAAAATTAATTATAGTGACATAGTGACACGATTCTCTGTCTCACACAAAAAACCCCTGAACAAACAGAAAAGAGACCCATAATACAAAAAGCCAAATATTAAAGCATCTAAAATATCCAAAATATTTTTTCTCTTTTGCCTAAAGTTTCTCTATACTACACCACTGGTTTTTCTACAAAACTGCTTCCTGAAGCAACATAATGTCATGCTAAAATCTGGTGAATCTGGACAGACTATTAAACTTTTCCCTTCACTTGGGTCTTAGAGTTATCAGGTCATATGGGAAAAAAAAAAAAAGGAATGCTGTTGCTACAAAAAGTCAGATTATATATTATCAGTGCATTTACCAAAAATATAATCTCTTGTTAGTAAAATAGTTAATTGATGTATCAAGGAACATTTCCACCAGCAGATCTTCTGATGTTTCACCTTAATGAAGCAACTCAGCAGCATGTTAATCAGCAGCAATGCAGTTAGAACCTGCCAGGGAATCTACTCCTGTATATTCATGTTAGCTCATGACTTTGTTTAGAAGAGTCTTTATGGAAGTGGTGTGTTTATAACTCTTGTATAAGGCTTTTGAAACAAACAGAAACACACAATATTCTTAACAATGGGGCTACCTGAAAAGATGTCATATTCATGAAACAAAACAGAGTTCTATAAATAATAATGATTTAGGTAAACTTATAAGAAAAGTCAGACTAAGACATTATCATCAAGCAAGCATTCTGCAATACACTAGTAAAATTTCTCTGCATGTCGTCCTAGATTGACTTCTTATATCATTAGCCTGTTCTCCTTCCTTTTATCTCTAGTTTAAAACACAGAAGATATGGGAATGGAAGTATCATAAAGTTGTATCTTCTGTGACTAGAAAAAAATTACATTTTTTTAACAATAAATCTATCGTTCTTTCCAGATGACTGCAAGAATCTCTCATTTATACAGTCCCATTATTCAGTGATACCTACATTTTCTTGTTCAGGCCCATCTTCACGGCTGTCATTGAATTTAAGTATTTACTGCTATTTCTTGTCCTCAAAATTTTCATCATCATTAAAATTCCCCCTGAAATTTAGCAATAGTTTCTTCTTTTTTTCTATTATTTGTATACTCTGTCCCAGATTTAGATTTCAGACCTAAGGAAATGGAGTATGTTTCGGAATCATTTGAATCATAAGGAAACCTGGAAAAGCCCTTTAAGATCCCCAAGTCCAACTGTTAACCCAGCACTGTCCAATACAATAAACCATGGATAAATCCAAAAAACCACTTGGGCACACATCCCTGAGTGTCATACCTACAGTCTTATAAGTACCTCCTGTTCCAATGTTTGGTCTCTGGACTCCCTCCAGCCCCTCAATGCCTTTCTTGGAGTGAGAGCCCAAAACTGGACACAGGATTTGAGTGTGGCCTCACCAGTGCCCAGCACAGGGGGACAATCCCTGCCCAGGTTCTGCTGCCACACCATTGCTGATCCAGGCCAGGTGCCACTGGCCTTCCTGGCCCCTGGGCACACCTGGCTCATGTTCAGCTGCTCTTGACCAGCATCTCCAGATGTTTTTCTGCCAGGAAGATTTTTTAGTCACAATTTAAAGTACCGTATTGAAGGCAGCATCATCCAATGATTTTAGGAATTGAATGGTAATAGTGGGAAACTTGTTCCTACCTTGTTTTTATTATTCTTTCCTTTTTTTGGAGTTAGGGCAGATAGTTCTTGGATATACACCAGCTCATGACCTTTAAAGACAAATTCTAGATACTCTATTTTTTGAAATAATTAAATCTGGTACAAATCTGCTGATAATGCTGACATTTCAAAGTAAGATTTCTCAGCCTCTGAGGAGGCCTTGTAAAGAGAAGAGGACCCTATTCACCCTTACCACTTCAAGTCTTCCAGTGAGCTGACATTTAAAGGCCTTGCAATTAAAGATTTTACATATTTCATAGAGTTTTCTCTTTCAGGATTTGTATTCAACCTTTTAATCCTGTTTCTCTATTTAAAAATCATCTGATTTAAAAGGTGACCTGCTCTCATTCTCTCTGTTCAGTTGCTGTCTTAGACTTGTAAGATTAGAACAATTATTTTGTTCTCCAAGTAATTTCAGTGATTTAGTCTTCTGAATCTGTCTTTGTTCAGCTAGGAATTGGGATGTAGTGTCATTTCTTGTGACCTAAAAACTGAAAAAAATCCATTTTCAAGAACAATGAGAAGGTTTTTATTTTGTTTCTGTACTTCTCATTTTTTTCTGTCCTCTCAGGCAGATTTTTTTTTTTTATCTACTCCATTGAGACAAGAGTTTTGCATTTAAGTTGAGAGAATTTGGACTGTAAGAAAGCAAATATCACTCCTAATCTTCAAGAAAGGCTAGAAGGAGGATCTTGGCAACATAGGATGGCCAGCCTTTCCTTGATCCCTAAGAAGATGATGAAACAAACAGTCCTGAAAACCAGTACCAAGAACAAGAATAGTCAGCATGGATTTACAAAGGTAAAATTGTGCTTAACCCACCTGCTAGCCTTCAGGGATGAGATGATAGGCTCAGGGGACCTGCAGACAGCAGCTGATGCTGTTTGTCTGGACTTAGGAAAGGCTTTTGTCTCACTGACAAACTCGATGGGTTTTGTATGTGTATAGGGAGATGGGTTCAAAACTGAGTGAACTCTGCTGGACTAAGAGGGCTGCAACCAGCAGCACAGAGCTTTTGGGGCAGCCTGTACCACATGGATCAGTGCTGGATCAGCATTTCTTTAATGATCTGGATGATGGAAACAGAACTGGGAAGAATGGTTGATGACCAACAGGGCTGCTGCCACTCAGAGGAACCTTGACAGGCTGGAGAAATGGTCTGACTCTGGCAGGAACTTCATGAAGATCAACCAGGTGAATTGCCAGGGGAGCAATAATCCCAAACTCCAGTACAGGCCTGGACCCGAGCAGCTGAAAATCAGATTGGCATGGAAGATCCTTGGGTTCATAGAACACAGGTTAGCCATGAGCCAGCACTGTGCTCTCACAGCAGTAAGAGCAGCAGCACCCTGGGCTGAACCAAGCAGAGCATGGCCAGGGTAGAGGTGATCCTTTGCCTGTTCTCAACTGTGATGAGATACCTCTGGAGTGCTGTGCCCAGCTCTGGACCCTCCAACACAAGACAGATATCAGCACACAGGAATAAGGACAGTGATGACCAAGGGATTGGAGTGTCTCAGACAAGTAGAGATCAAGAGGGCTGAGACTGCTCAGCCTGGAGAAGAGATCTCTCAGAGGGATCTTGCCCATGTCTAAGAAACTATGATGGGTGAAGTCAAGATAAGAGAACCATACTCTTCTCAGGGTAAGGGACAGGATAAGAGGCAATGGTGCAGGAAAATAAAGCATAGGAAATTCCACTTAAACATAAGAAAAATATTATTCATTACACAGGTGGTCATCCACAATAACAGGTTGCCCAGAGATACTTTACTGTCTCCATCACAGGAGATTTAAAACCCAACTGGACATAACCCTCAGCAGCCTGCCCTCTCTCATCCTATTCTGAGCAGATGATTGGATCAAAATATATCTAACATGTCTCCATTCATTATATATATTTTTATCCAACATTTGTACCATAAAATCAGGTTTAGAAAGCCTGGAGAATTCCGCAGGGATCCTGAGTACTCAGTGTCCATGCAGCAGGTGGGATGGGGGACAGGCCATGCAAATTGCACTGTAGAGCTCCAAAGGTTATCATACAGATGTCGTGCCTGGTTCTATACTGTGTGTACAGATCCTTCCATTATAACAGCAAACACCCTGGCACAGAGGATTTGAGGTCTGCATTATCTCTATACAAATTTTGTCTGAAGTCTCAGCTGTGCAGTTTTTGTTTCCATACCTTTTCTGGTTCATAACATGGTAGGAAATCAAGGTCTACCATAGCACATGAAAATCGAAAATAAGTTACGCAGTCCATGAAAGGAGAGGGAGAAGAGCATGCCTGAGAACAATGATATCTGACACATATTGTCCATTTAATGTGCCAAGCTTTAAATAAAGCTCTCTCTACAAACCCAATATGGCAGATGTTATATTAGCACATATCATACGGTTACTTGGCAACAAACAGATGAGATATCATAAACATTTGGTCTGCAGAAATGTTGCCAGAGCTGGTGATTGCACAACCATATTTAATGCTTGGTGCTTAAAAATATCCATCCTAGTTGTGTATATACTGACTGTCTGTAAAGAAAACTCCAAACTTTTTTCAGCTAAGGGCCTAGTTAAACATGTCAAAATTTTCTAATCTACTTCAGATTTTGTTCACAAGGCACTATTCAGTGCCATACAGAGGATCCCCATTAGAAAGGACATGTAAGGACACTGTCTGGGCTAAAACACTATTTCAGTTCAGTTAGAGAGCAAGGGAAGGAACTGCTAACAAATCCATGCTGCTTCTAGTGTTTGTGCTCCATGCCACTGCACAGAACTTACTACAAGGATTCAGGAGCCTTCATCCAGTTTCCAAAAACAGTGCAGATACTTAGGAGCCCAACTGTCATGTCAATTCTCAGAAACATGTTAAAAATCCCCTTTGTTTAATTCCTATGCTTTCGTAAATCCTACTTGGTGCCACAATCTTTGTGTAAATCCAGGAGCAGAAATCTAAATCCCCATAAAACAAGTTACTTGCCTGTAAAGTTTTTTTTTTTTTTTTTTTGGAAAATGCAATTTTCTAGCAAGTTAAACTCTTTCCCAGTGGATAAGAAATCTGGAATGCAGAGTCTGTGTAGAAAATAGCACCACAACCCATTTTGCATACAAATACTCTTGGCTTCTGTTTAAATACCTGACTTTTTTCTGAATGTTCAAAGTACATTACATGCCATGGTAGTGAAATGAGAAAATTAGCTGTCACCTCAAATACAAGATAACAAAAACCCCCAAACCTGTATGGAGCCTTAAAATGTAGATCTGTAACACTCCCACAAGCAGTGAAGTTGTTTTTACAAGGAACTAGAGAAAGAAAAGATCAACTCAGAAGTGTATCAATTTTTGCAGATGACAAAAATTAGAGAGAATAGAAAAATCTAGTTTTCATGAGAAAATACTCATTCTTATATTGATTGAGGAATTGTTCCTCAGAAATATTTCATTCTTGTGTTCCATTTTGATAGCAAAGAATACATTTCTTTCCACAAACAGCTATGTACAGTGGTTACTATGTTACATGGCTCTGGGTCTTTTAAGGAGAGAAAAGGGCGAGAAAAAGGCAAGTAAAAGTTATTACCCAGTAGTAATAGCCATATCTTTCTATGTAATGCATGGGCTGGGAATAGTCTGTCCAAAGTCTGTCTCTTCATTTAATACTTCTAAATTCTCAGCAATAAAAACAGTTGTATTAATATTTAGGAAATACACAAGGCCTCCACAGAAGGACAAAAAGCTACTGAATCAGAGGAAGAAAAAAAGATTTCCTGAGTCAAATGAACAACAGATGATACCTTCTGCTCCTACATTGGATTCATAGAATCATGCTAAGTTAGAAGGAATCTCTAAGATCATCTAATCCAACCACCCCTTCGACACAAGCTGGGACACCTTCCACTAGACCAAGTTGCTCACAGCTGCATCCAACTTGACTTAGAGCACTTCTAGGAAGAGGGAATCCACAACTTCTCTGGACAACCTGCTCCAGTGTCTTACCACCCTTACAGCAAACATAACGAGGTCTAAATTTTAATCACTAAAACACACAAATGGATTTTTATGATTTGATGGCTCTTCAAAATCTCTGGGTATCACATTGTACCCCAGATATATGGCATTTAGGAAAACTAGGCAGACTTGTGTTATGGATAAAGAGTCAAAAGACTTGTGAAAACCATGATGAAAGTTCTTTCTGACTGAATTACTTCTCTGGTCTATATAGTTAAAATATTTGTTTTCTTCCATGTAGCTTCTTCCAGAGAGGATCCAGAAAGCCTCAATCAGAGGTTTAATTCACCTGTAACATTTGCTAGTGGCACACATGGAATACGTTTCTGGTATTTTATCATACACAATACAGGTAAGATGTCATAGGTTTAACTATTGCAAGTGGGTTTCACTGGGACTTCAAAAGCTACCTCAGGCTTTTTTTCATGCCTGATTCATAATATGTAATCCTGTGAAGAAACACCAAAAGCAGCAGATCAGTGCAGAAAAATAAGTAATGACACTATTTTTCAAAAAACCTAGAAAAGGTAACTACTATTCCTTTCCTTTTTTTTAAAGCAGTTTGAGAAATGCCATGTGTATGATGTTCTTCTCTACTTTCTTCCCTTCTGTTCAGTTTTCCTTTTTGTCTAATACATTCAGGTAAATCTCACAGCAGTTGTTCAGAGCTGATTACTGGGGAACATGCAGCAAAAGATGATGTAGCAGGGAATGGTGCCTCAGCTAGGATGGTGCCCAGCCTAGTAGGCTCTTGGGGACTAACTTAAATTAGTCACTGAGTGAACTGATCACAGATTGCTAATGTAGAGCCCACCACAATGGAGGTTTAAAAGAGTGAAAAAGCATTCCAAAAAAAGGGAACTCGAGGGTACTTTCTGTGTTAGGACTATGCAACATGTCTTCAGAGCTAAAAATTAAGAGAAAGTAAAGCAAATAACTCCCAAATTCATTTTGAATAAGGAAGAGTGGAGAAAAACATGACAACGTCACACATTTCTAGTGAAATTTTCTGCTTGACGTGTAAGTGCAACTTGAAGCACTTGGAGCTTTCCTCCTTATTATTCCATTGTTACTTATTCTGACAGAAGTGAATTTATCAAGTGTTGGTGGGGTCCCAAACCAATTCCATATGTTTATCTTTATCTTTCATGCATATTTAAAAAAAAATTATCAATATGCTACAGGTTAAGTATTCTTCAGTCAGACTTGTGATAAGTTCAAAATTAATGTATTTTACTTATGACAGCAGCCAAAATATAAATAATTAAAAAATTAAAAATTATGCAAAACCAGATACATTTTTCTGGGATTTCTTTCTGAGAGTAAAATGGACTTTAAAGTACCAGGTAGATTCAGAATAGCAGAAATCAACAAGCAAGAAATTGAAAGAATTTTTGGTGTGGAAGAACTCTGGAGCCATGCCACAGTCATTTTCCAGGGAAAAGCCTCATACTAGGAAGCAAATATGGAAGGCAAAAGATTTCTCAGGGAATATATATTCCCTGATATATTCACACCTCTTTTGCTCCTACTTTCTTATTTTTAAAGGGAAAGAAAGGCAGGAGAGAAGATTTACCCTTGGTACACACTTCAAATTAAACTAGACCATATATTCACCAGAGAACAAAAAAAAAAAACCAAAAAAAACCCACAATACAAGGAAAATAAAAAAAACCTAAACAGTATATAAAAAATCATGATAGAAAATTGTCAAGTGTAATGTTGGATAGATTTAAAAAAAATATATTTCATAAACAACTATTGTAAAGAAACTAAGAGCAAGCTGCATGCAATAAATATTTTTGAAAAGAGTTGCTGAAAAATTGCAATTTTTTCAATAACAGGTGCCCTATTCAAATATTAATCAGAATAACTCATCAGCATGTAGATATTTCAAAGAGAGTTTCTAAGTGTGCACTTACTCTGTGAAATATCAGAATCAAAGTTAGGTGAAGCTGCAAAGAACTGCAGCCTGGAGGTCATCTAGTCCAAAACCCCTGCTCAAAACAGGGCAAAACTACCAACTCCTGTTCTAGGAACCTTCAAAAACTATTTTTTGTTATATTAATAAATGTTAATCTTCCTTTTCATCAGGCTTATTTTCTTTGATAAAGATGTTTTGGATGAAGAACAGAGGCTCTTCAGTTCCCATCCACTCCTGCTTTGCCCATGAGAGAAGAGCCTCATGCTGGAGTTGTGACACAGGAACTCACGAGAGTATTAAACTCTTCCAAACTTCTCTGAAACAGGCTTTTCAATGCTAAACTTTCTGCAAAGAAAATAAGGGCCAATTTCTCTGACAAGTGTTGTAATTTTAAAATAAAACAGACTTACTAAAAGCTGTCTGCAAGTGATAGCCAAGTTATTAATAGGTGAACATTGGCAGCAGATTTAGGAACATTTAAAATATGTTTTTAATCTCAAGAATTATTTCATACAAAAAGATTTTATTAATCAGCCCGAGAAAATGTTACTTTGAAGTTAAGAACAATCAGATATTCTGATCTCACTTATATGCATGCTAGCATTTTTTTGCATGCTAGCATTTTTATTATTGTAAATGCACCTAAAGATGCACTTATGAACATTATTTTGCCTCATTAATAACCATTGTACTCTTATACTCATCTGTATAAACAGTTGTCTGTATATTCTGCAGATATGTTTTAGCTTCTCCATTTGCCATCCTTCCCAGATATTTAAGCAGGTTTAATGTGCATTTTTTGTTGTATTTTGGAGATGTACAAATGGAAAAAGACAAGAGCTGAATATGGAAAAGACAGATGGATGGCTATATACTTATTTCAAAATAAGCAATAAATTGTTGATGGTCAGATGGGATTAACAATGACAAAATCACATTTCTGTTAACTCTGGGATGGCTAAAAATTGGAACAATAAGTGGACAAATAAACTCTAAAAACATAGGACATTCATGGAAATATATTAGACTGCCTTTTATCTTCTGTCATAAGAAGAAAAAGTTGCTGGTTTTGAGAAGTGAAAATTACAATGTCCAAAACCAATATTGTCTTTCCTCTGTTGACAATTATTTGGTTATGAAGTATTAAACTAATTATGTCAATAAAGTAATGTCTCAAATATATTAATTTTTCTTAAAGATTGTTCTGCTGCTCAGCACTTTTGTCTGTATTTTACATTCAATCACTGAACTTCTCAGCAGAAATGATTTCCATCCCACAGATTTTTAAATTGTATCCATATTCAGGACCCACAGCTCTTTAGAGATGTAGATGACTTGCACTAAAATCATGAGCAGTGCCTACAACTTCTCCACAGGTTCAGAGAGAGCAAGCTCTGCCTCTGGGCCAGTTGGCCCAGTCTGAGACCAGTCTCACAGTGTGTCGGCTGGTGCAAAACCAGCAGTCTATCCTGTTTGATCTGTAGTTAACAGGTCCACTGAGCAAACTAATTCATCATCACAGAGCTCCTCTAATGTTGATTGTTTCATTAGGAACAGAAGGAATTTTTTTTTAATTTAAATTTTATTTGGTAGGCACCACTGGCTTAGATATTTTGAAAAAAAAAAAAAAAAAAGTTCTTACATAATAAATGAAAAATAAATACTTATTCTATATTAGAGTGAAGGAAAAAGATCAAGAGATCTCTGTTTCCCCAAACCGTGAACAATACAGAATATAAAACTTCAAGAAAAAAGGAAAAGCTTACAGTGTGGACTTACAGTGAGAGTATGGGAAACCCTTTCTAGGTCTTATCCATGAATTTCTGTATCTTTTCAGTCAAGTAATTAACATGATTAAGTAAAGTTTTCCCATCTGATTTAATTAGCTGTAATCATAACAAACTATTGTAAGTTAGGCATTCAAGATATATGACACATCTTTTTAAATATGTGTATAAGGATTGTGAAAATGAGTGTAATAATAGCATTCACTAGCCTAAGGCAATTACAATTTCAAGAAGTGCTTGTTTGGTAAAAGGTCACAATCTGATGTCTTGCATTCACCTAAAACAGTCTTGTCACTCCATAAATTCTAACAGTGAAAGCATATTTTTTACCAACCATTATTTATTAATTTAACTTCAGAACTAATTCTTTTTCTTCTGAATATTTTAATAACGAAAATTTAAAATACATTATCTTGACAGAAATGATGGATTAAACCTTTAAACTGCTTTTTTTATTTTTTTTTTATTTTAGCAGTTTATACATTTACTTATAGGCATAATGCTGAATAAAGTATGCCAGTTTTATGAAACACCAACGCTCTGACCACGATAATTCCTTAATGCTGTGTGAATCACTGAGAACTTTCTTTAATGACCCTTTCCAAATTACATTAATCCTCAAGTTTCTTCCCACTGTCTCCTGATTAATTCACTTGCATTTTGCTGGAGGCAAATTGCATAAAGACTTTGCCTTCAGCTGGATGGCTGGGGAGGATGTTTTTGGTAAAGTTCAGATCACATCAATTGAGGATGAGTGTCCTTCCTCTGTCAGGCCACTCTGAGTTAGTGACCTGGCTCCTGAAGCCACCACCCTTTTCCAAAAACTTTTTCAGAAACTCTTTTCCAGAAACCATTCCAGGGCACTCTTGCCTGAACTGTAACACACCAGAACTGCAGAGAATGCAGTGTAATTAGTCACTTTAAATTTTGCTGCTAGCAACTTGCCTAGCAGTATTTGGGGAGGGGAAGGGAGCGAGTATGGAAATGAAGAGAAATCTCAGAGTAGATTTTTAGGAAAATGAATACTTTTTTAACAGCCTGTGTTTCAAAAAGGAAATGGAATGACAATGGAGATTAAGCTGGCTCTTGTTTGAAAAGCATGTAGGAAATGAAAAACATGTAGGAAAATATATGCAAAATGTTTTTTGGTTCACACAATGAAGTAACCACAAAAACCCCTACCATACCTATTAAATATGCAAAATCTACTTGGGGGGAGAGAGAAGAAACTATTGTGGAATTGATAATGCTATTATTAATTGATAATAGCATTATCATAATATTGATAATCTCTACTAAATAATGGCTATTTCTAATAGATTTTTCCAACTCTGTAGTAAAAATCTAATTTTTTAAGGAAATGGTTATATTTATTTGTTTTCTTTCGGTTTATAAATAAACTCAGAATAATACTCATAATTTAAAGATGTAATTATAAGCTGCTAACAAAAAATGCTATGATGTAGGTGTGTATTGAAAAAGTATGGTTTCCTTCTTGTTGACTGCATGTTGAGGTGAAATATAATAAAAGAGTGCTGTCTTTAAACTAGGTATTCTGTACCAAACCACAGTATGGATATTTGGAATGAAAAACTGTCCTAACAAATAAGTAGAAGAGAAGAAAGAGAATTTACAAATCAAATCAGAAAATGCTCAATTTACTGAATTGTAATTCTATTACCTTGAATAACCTTTCTCAGACAGTGACCTGTGTCATTGTTTCATCTGTTTCACCTCCTACTTCATCTTTCTTTTCAGACATGTAAAGAATACATTAAACACCACTATGAATTCCTATATCCTTTGTTTTTATGAAAACTCACATGCTCCATTCTCCTTCAGGAAAACAATTAATTACTATCTGAAACACCTCTCCAGCTCAAAACCTAAAAATACTCAGTATTTAATATGTAAAATTCTTTATCTTGTTAACTAGAAAACCAGAAAAGTTTTATATAAAAAAGTATAAAAAGTTTTATATATTAAACCCCACACATTTTAAGGTTTCCCAGCTATTGGTAATATATGTCCCCTAGAAATTTTCACACAAAGGAATAAGGTTTTTCTGCAGCAAAATTAAACTTGGGGTTTTGTTAGCACTCACATTTTATGAAACAGGACCAAGTTGCCATTAAGCTAATATAAGTATCTAGTTTTCTTTATGATTGAACTGCTTATTGATTCACAGGAAGACACATTGCAACTAATAATTGATTTCTAACTCCCTCTATACTTTCCTCCAAATAAAATTATTATCAGGAAAATTATTCAATCTTCTTATAAAAGTTGTCAATGACTTTTAAATGCATTATTACCTCCACAAAAATTAAAAAACCACCTTTTTCCACAACATACATTCTTCTGCATAAGAATCTATAATCTCTATTTCATCTAAAAAAATACACTGAGTTCATGCATGAATTATATTTGAAATTATTTATCTTGTTTAGACACCTGGGACAAAGAGTGATTGGTGTCAATGCACTTTGCATTCATAAATATGTGTATCAAATAATATAAGGCTGTGTAAGCAAAAGCAAGTCCATGAGAAACACAGGAACTTCAGAATAAAACTACATCAACTAAATAATTTATTCCAATTCTTCACGTGGTATCCAAAGATCTAGTCTCATCTGGAATTGCTGCAAGAGGAAGTAGTCAAAACGTTATTTATTTGAAATAAGACCAGGTAGAGTCTGTCTATATTTGCAACCTTTCCTCAGTCATATATACTTTATTGATCCAAACATTCACAAGAATGTACCTTAAGCTTGCATGTTGGCTTACTATTTCAAGTTAAGCAGTAATTGAAAGTGTGATTTCTCTAACTTCATAAGGCAATTAATCTAAGCAAAAAGAAATCATCGTCAAACAAATTTTTGGTACAACGAATATTTTCATGTTAACATCTCCTTCTAAGTGGACAGGTTACAATCTTGAATATGAGGTTTTCTTTCATCTGTTGCTCAGAGAAGAGAGACAAAACTGCCACTTATGACTTTTGTCTTTTCTTCTTGAGGGAGAAAAAAGGCAAACCCCTCCTGTCTAATAATGTTGTCTCTTTCACTGAAATGTGAAAGCTTATCAGAGGGCTTCTTGTTGGTATTAAAACTCTGAACTTAATTTCATTGGCATTATGGATAGAAATGTCAAATGCAAATGTAAAAGTAAGTCAGAGCAAGTAAAGAACAGAACAACAAACAAAGGAGATCAAAATCCTAATGCGCTTCCTGTTCTACATAATACCTAATTCCATATTAATGTTGATATTCAGAGCAATGGCAATGATGGGAAATGCCATCAGCACATCCACAAAAAATTCGTAGGGCACACAGCCATAGACACTTTCATCTGCTTAGTAATTAATAACCAAGCGGTTACCTAAGGGAAAGGACCTGGGAATCATTAACATCAGCATCTATCCATGCCTGGTGTGCAGCCAGTGTTTTGGGAACAGGTGTTTTCTGGGGTTTTTGTTTTATCTTATAGATAATTAAAAACTATAAAGATATATTTTAAAACTAAAATATATTAGATAGACTTCAAGAGATCTGTTCCTTGAATGTCTCTCTTTCTTTAGAGAGACCCTAACTGAGGTCAGAGCATGAATGACACTTCAGAACAAACCAAACTAAACCAATACTTTCAGTAGCAGTTCTGGTAGCACACTCTCCCTGAAGTGGTGGGGAAGCACAGACCAGAAATCAGCATAAAGAGCTGTGTAGGCACAAACCAAACAGCTTTTTAATCTGACATTTTAAGGAAGGGCTATCACAAATAGGTCACTGGTTGGTTCTGAAAGATGGTCAAATATGAATTCTAATTCTTACATGGTTTTCTACCATCAGCCACAGATACTGAAATGCAGTCACTACAGACAGGAACTCTCTGTCAGAAGGCTTAGCAGGAATTCATTAAGATTTTTCCACTTCACAGTATATATGATCATGCATATATGCAGACATATGTGTATGTATGTATGTTCAAAAACACATTTGCAAAGGGAGTTTGCTGCAACTCAACTAACCCATTTTCTGAAGTATTAAGGACCAGAGAGATTTTGTGGCGCTGCAACCACTCTGGATTAAATACCAAACAAGGGTTATGCTAACCTCCTGACCTTGTAAAAGACACAAAACAAATTTTTAAAATATAATTTTTCTTTCCAAAGAAGATTACAAAATTAAAGTTGGGATTCTAGGCTGCTTCAACATGTTTCTTTACAAATTTTCCTCTGTGAGTCACCAGCCCATGAAATAAATATGTTCCTAAAGAGTAAAAGTTCTTTTAGAGGAAAAGACAGAACTTTCTCTCTCTTGTAATTCTGAAATAATATATGAAATGAATCAGAAGTAAACAGAGCAACAAATGGAGTCACGCCTCTTCCAGCCTGAAATCATAAATGCCAAAAGAATTATGTTCATCATTCTGATTCATCACAATGAACTTCCCAAGGAATCTGAAAAAGGTCATTCTAATATTAAACAACCCACGATTTCACACAGCTAAAAACTCACTGTAGCTCTGTGCTGTAATCCTAAAATGGCATCTCAGTTGCCAAGGGCCCCTGATGTGTCCAGTTGCAGCTTAACTAATGGTAAACTGATGACACAATTTTCTTCTCTACTGACTGAACTAGAGATGACTATTATGGGAATGTCAGTGGTTAAAAAACCTTACAGGAATACCTTAGACATTTAAATGTGGGGAGTTATTTGCAATTGAGAGCGAGTAACTCTTAGACTGAGGTGCAGCTTGCTTCCCCCAGGGCCGGGAGAGTAAAGCCTCTAAAGCAGCAACTTCTTACAGGGTTTAGTCCCCTCAGACTGACCCCAGCACCCTGTACAAACAGGAATTAAACATGCTCTGGGCTAAGCAAGCTTGTTGCAAGTTTTGTAGGATTACCGTGTTCATAACTGTGCATAATGTCTGGGGGCAGGAGCTGTACCCTGGTGTCCAGCCCGAGTCCCACTGTCATCCCTGACCAGGGGCTGCACGCAGCTGTGTGAAAGCATCAGCCACCACTACACTAAATTTGACAGACAGAGACGGGCAAATGTGAAACCATTGCATCCACCTTTCCAGCTTTCAGCAGGTCTGCCTGAAGGTGCTGGCCACACATCCTGAAGTGTCCTGTTGACCAGGCTGAATTAGCAGTTCCTGCCTTAGATAGAAGATGAGTTTCTTATCACATTCACTCCATATCAAACTTTTAGAAGGTTACACAGATGAGATTGATTATTTTTAACGTGATAAGATGTTCTTCAGATCATTATGTCCTCATCAAAAAGCCAGGAAAAATTACACTGTCATTCACTCATTAACAGGTTGGGATAAAAACAATAGCAAATAGCTTGATATTAATTTCTTTGCTGCTTTGAAATTTGCTGCCATATACTATATGGAGATCACATTCATTTGATCGGCTAATTAGTTGCAAGAAACTTCTGATCTTTGCTAAAGATTAAAAATACATTTGTTAATGAAATCTGTCTTGAATACAGATTTTTTTTGAGTGATTCAGAGTATCTAAAAGAAGAGAATTATGTTTTTATTAAGTTTACCGTGGAGACTGAATTTACGTACTTGTAACACTACTATGACCTATATTAAAGACAAACTGATAACCATTGCCATGGTAACAAAAAAGCTTCAGAGATCTTACAAGAGTTTTCATGTGAGAATTTAAAAATAACAGCTCTATACTTTCCTTTTTATTTCAGTCAGCCAGCTCTAAGCAAATAATTATTTTATATACATAGAAAAAAACATTAAATTGTCTTACAAAATTATTTATATCCATATATTTAACACTAAAAAGTAGATAGCTAGGTAAATTCTTCTTTTCAAGAAATCTATATTTTGCAGTAAAATTAAAAAATTTATTCTCTCAGTCCAATAGGAGGGTATTTTTAATTAACTCAAAACCATCTTCCACCACTGGTCTCAAGTAGTTAATAACACATACATTATACATGACTTAAATGGTTGTACTGTTTGTCAGCAATTATATCAGCAGGTTGTTGTTTTGTTTATTTTTTTAATCACAAATCATTTAGGCCTCCAGCACCAAAACAAATAAGATGAAGATATATGTCTTTGCTGCAAGCACTTGGATTCCCAACACTTTGCTGATTAATG
Source organism: Sylvia atricapilla (assembly GCF_009819655.1). Taxonomy (NCBI): domain Eukaryota; kingdom Metazoa; phylum Chordata; class Aves; order Passeriformes; family Sylviidae; genus Sylvia; species Sylvia atricapilla. The sequence goes on along the minus strand of NC_089141.1, from coordinate 104,152,590 downwards.
TGACACCAGTTGCGAAGAAGAAAATTTCAATAATTTGATGTAAAGTTGATTAGCTCTATAAATCGTGAAATTCATTATTTAATATTTCCTCTTGAAGAAATTTCAGACTCTTAGCTATGATAAATAAAGGAATAGGCTGTTTCCAGCCTCTATTTAACTTCAGACAATGTGTAAGCCATAAATACATTTTCAAAACTTCTTTTCTCCTCCATATGCTGTTCTAATATATATTCTGGAATTCACAAAGGTAATCTTTTTATAAAATCAGCAAAGGAACATATATTATTTATAAACCTGAGTATTTTTGCAAAAAACAACCTTGCATTTGTTATATATCATACTTGCAGCTGTAATAATAAACATTCTGTAAAGTATCCTGGAATGCATTGTATGCATTATATTCATATCCCATATAACATTATCTAACTTACAAGCACATATTCTTAAATGTGATATATTCAGTTTCAATATTGTAATCATCAAAGCATAATAATTTATGGTAAAGCCCAAATGTATACATTCAATAAAAATTTCAGTGTCATGAAGTGGTTATAGATTATCTTGTCAAATATCAATTAAATACCTTGTTATTATGCTTAGATAAACAAGCTGAATTGAAAAACTTGTGGAAGTTCCCTTGAATAACCACTCAATGTTCCAAATACTTGAATTGAATGAAAAAATAATTCATATTTTCAATTTTTCCCCATGGCATTTTTGTTCTAGTACAGTGGAATGTTAGGGGAAAATCGTTCTTCAAGTATTTCCACAGCCATGATGAAAAAGTGTTGGTTTAGAATAATATCCAATAGATGTGCAACATCCAACAAAAATTTTAGATTTCTATTGAATTAGACCGACATCTGAACTCTGTGAAAAGCACAATAGTGGTGACTTCTATACACACAATGACTTATGAATGCAGATGAGTACAGACACTTTACTTCCCCTTTTTTCCAAAGTCAACAGTGTTAAAAGTGTTGATAAAGGGAAAAATCATTTAACAGCTCAGTTCCTGTACTTCAAGTTCTTCATACAGGTTAAAAATAAGAGCTGTTTCACTGATGTGGGTTTGATGACTTTTTAGATAAGCAGTTGAACACTCATGCTCTAGAATGATATGGTAAAAAGCGCAATGAAATGCTGAAGTATTAAGAAATTATGAGTCATTTAAAGAGTAATAGGCTTAAAGTCACAATATCATATGTGGCAATTATATTTAGAGATTTCCTGCATTTTGCTTATAAAAAACTACTGCTGCATAACATCAGGAGTCTAATATAAATAGGCTCCTGGTGTATTCATTAACTATCATTTATGGAAGTAGAAATGAGAAGTTTTTAAAAACATGACCATCTATTATTTTCTGTTAGAAACCCACAGAGATTTCTCTCCACAGTATTCATTGAGGATTAACCAGCTGACTGCCTCATGGCCCCCAGTAAAAATCTCCCAGCTACCAAATCATGATTGCCAAAGAAACTCTGGTCCACCTCAGAATACATTTTTCAAGAGTCTGTTTTCACTTTGGAAAAGACATATAGAACATATTTTTCTTCTAAGCTTGCCCCATCCATTTGTCTTGCATGCATCTGACTGTGCAAGAAGGGTCAGTGCTTAGCATGGACACTCAATCATGATGTCAGTGTCAGTGCCTATTTTTAGGTGTAGGAGCACCTGAACCAGCTGCTCAAATCAGCTATAGCTGAACAGAACTGTCAGTGCAAAGCTCAAAGTCAGTAAGGTGCCTTCTCCCCAACACCTCTGCTAACAGAAATGAAACCTGGCCCCTAGGAGTCCTCCTTTCTCAGGTCATTCTAATTATGGGTCCACAATCCATGCAGGCTGACTCAAAAAAGTACACATAAAAGCAGGTTAAAAAAGCCAAAGAGCTTTCTTTAATTCAGGGTGATGTTACAAATACACAAAAAAAAGGTAACTCATCTTAGGAAATAGGTGGACCCCGATAAAGTACTAAACACTTAATTTTAAGAATGGGAGGATTTACCAGAATATACATTCTGAAGTAAATACATACTTGCGTTGAAAAGGAAAATATCCCTGAATGGCTCAACACACTCTATAATGTGTTATTGTACTATTACACTTTGTAAGTACTCTACTAATTACCTAATGATTCTGAAGTATTTTAAGTGCTATAAAAGAGTCAATTACCAGCATAGTTGTATTATTATGTTATGGGACACTTAAAATACACATGTATACATGTTTTCCTTTATTTAAAATTCCTCACTAGGTTCATTTTCTGATTTGCAGTTAGAAGAATGACAGAAAGTTAATGTCCCTCTGAAAACCAGTGAACCCAGTTCTGTTCACAAACCTAATGATGGTTTTCCTAGGATATTTATTCAATAAGTTCGTTGTGACAGACATATTTGAAGGGGAGTGATATCCTTCTCTACTATGTCCTCTATAAGGCTGAAATTACTACTACATTTGACATTTTGTTTGATAATAATGCTTATAATAGAAACAAAGGTATGTAGTTAGACCTATTTGCAGAGTAATATATTCAGTAAGTCATATCATGTCTAACAAATTATTATAGACAAGAGATGAAAGAGGACATCCTGATTCTAAACTCAGTCCTGCTAGAAGCAGATTTCACACATACTCCAGTCATCATAAAAACATGAGTTATTGTTTTTTGCTATAATTCTCCATATAATCAATGTCAGTCCACTGATATCTTTTCTCTTAGCAAAATATCACTGCTATTACACTCTTGAAAGTGTGAAACCATCTTTGACCACACGATTTGTGGTATCTGAACTAAGGCAAGACACAGATACTGAAACATTTGAAAAATGAGAAGTTTTGCACTTATTGGGAAGCTACTGTCAGAGTTGTCTATCCCAGGTGAAGGCACAGGACTGTGTGTGACTAGATAGAGAGCACAAAGATGTGTCAGTATGCAAGTTTTGTCCAACCCAAACCTAACAGGATATTTTTTTACTGTTATCAATGCACCAAACAGTTGTAGTCAATGAAGTTCCTGTCACTGTGAGACTTTCTGTACAGAGATTGAGCTACATAAATCCCCCAAATTCCCCTGGAAACCCAAACTTACTTTTACTATTATTTTTTAAATTTAACCCTATTTTGAAACTAGTTCTACTCATGAGCATTTTCCTCAGTCTGACTGAGCAATACTAGTATTAGAAACATCAATCCTACTTTTAGATTTTCATAAAGGTTATAGATCCACATTTACTGCTATGAAAAATTAATATTTTGTTTCTTACTGTTTACAGTGACAGGAGCTTGTGTCATGAACTATATACTGTGTTTGTTAAAAGCCTGTATAAATTGTCAGTTTATGTCTCATAGAGGCAATTGCCTCCCATACCAAATTCCCAATAAATCAGACGAAGTATTTTTAAATTGCAGTATTCGTCTCTTGGAAATTTTGTAAAAAAAGCCCCAGTAATTTCTAAATTGTATTTCTATCTCTCTGGTGCTTTTGCTGCTCCACTCGGATTGGAGCTATTGATTCTAATGTGAAATTATAGAGTCTGGAGGCACAGGACAGATACTTGTGTCGTTCATCACAAGGCAGGTATTTCAGCAGTAGGATCAGTGTCCCCTTGGTTTGGTGGTGACAGCTGTTCTTGTGTAACTCTACAAGGTCATTAGAAAAGTAACAGAAGAAATTCTATGCAGTAGTTTTACTGATAGAGGAAATGATGTCTGCCTGTGAGACTGATATAATGATAATAATACTTTTATATGCCATTCGTGTCTGATATATTTTGTTTTTAATTCAGGAACTTATTGAATGCTGCTTTTTGTTTTGCTTACACCCCCTTAGACGAATATAGTTAATCCCAATCTTTGAGTAATTTAAAACAAATACTTAAAAAAATACAGTGACTTTACAGTGGACAAATTTATTAATAAAAGTCTCACTAATATTGTTCTGGACAAGATTATGTTAATTTTACTATTTAACTCACCATGAATCAAAGAAGAGAAGGGAAACAGTCAGAAACATAAGAGACCACAGAACCTAAGACTGAATAAGCAACATGGCTCTAAAGTGAGTGGTGGAAAGATAAAAGATGAACAATAAGCAAGAAGGAAAGATGATGAGATGGCAGAAAAGTCTTTGTTTTTGAAGGACTCCTACAACTGAATGCTCTCTCTGAGACTCATGTAAAGGATATTCATTCTTGCTGAAATTTTAAAAATTCAAATAAACCTTGCAAATGTGGGCTGAGTTTAGGCATCCAATTTTACTTGTATAGATGACCCTTTCATACTTAGACTTTGTTAAAATCTGTATGCAGACCTACAGCATATCTGCAGCACAGGAAAGGAACCAGGGAAGATGAAAGTCATAACTTTATTCAGCTACTATGACACATTTTTTAGACCTTTGCCCATGATGATCCTATGGAATTTTATACCATCTTACTTGATTTTTAATTCCCCTCAACTCTATGCCAATGTGAAAAAGAATGAGCCTGCCCAGAACAATTGTTATGATAGCAACAGAAAAATCTCTCAAGTATGATTGTAGGTTGGAAATTCAGCAAGAAGTAATCACTATGTGTCCATGTCTATATATTCATGCATGTTAGTTTGCCCCATGGACTTATATTTCATTTTGCAAACTGAAAAATAACTCTAATTTTAATTTCTGAATTCACTGCAGTTTAACAAAATATTAAAAAAGCTATGTAATAGAATTTTATAAATGCTATTTGTTCTCTCCAACTTTTTTTGCATCTGTAGCTTGTTCCTACAAGTCCTTCCTGAAGTCTTGCTGAGCAATTCAGGGGAAAAGAATGACTAATTCCAAAAGCGGAAGTGAAAAACTAAGGACATCATGCTCATACAGCTCTCTTTTCTTGCTGCAGTTAAACAATAAAATTTTATGTTAGTAATTGATGGTGGTAGTATGGCAAAAGTTTACCACATAATGAGCTATTTTCATAGTAAATTTTTAAATTGTAGTTTATCTATATTAAAACTATGTAATAAAGCTCCTCAGCTCATGTACCATAAAACAACTTTCAGCAAGTGTAGCAGGATATAATCTCTGGATAATCTTTTCTGAAGAATGCATAAAACTCCCCATCCATTTCAAGTTGTATTACTACTTAATTTATAAAATCCCACAGCCATGTTGAACTGTAATCAACTTTACTGTGATGTGCTGCTATTAAACAAAGCCAGTATTGCCTGATTTCTTTGCTTCATCCCTGATGTCAACTACACCATCAGGACACCTAAGTACAGCTCACAGTTCATCACAGCTTTCCAATCAGGTGAAAGGAGCAGCAAGACCTGAGTGTGACCAGAATGGAAATACATGGGGAAACCCCCCCCCCCCCCATAGTTAATTAGTGTTTCTCTGCTACAGCTAATGAAATTGATACCAAGACGTGTCATATTGTACACACAACAGGTATATTTTGGTGGGTATCATTCTCTGGGGTGTTTCAAAATAACTTCACCTCAAATTTAAAGGATCTGCTGCAGTACAGAGAAGAGCAGAAGAGACTGAAAAGAACTGCGGAGAGAGAAAAATCAAATCCTAAGAGTTCTTATCAGATCATAGAACTTGCTAAACCCTATGGGAGTACAGGTGAGGACATAAAAAGAAAAACGTCAGGTGGAGAGAAACAGAGAGGATCTCCTACACAGTAAAGAAGCTGCACTTAATTTCTAACCAGCATAATATTTATTTAGCCAGTATTAACTCTTCTAGTGAAGTAATGTTCATGAAGTCCTGGGAACACAGGGAGAATATAAAAAGGTAAAAAAAAAAGGTTTGTTTTCAAACAAAATTATTTCACAGTGTAAAATTCACCTGCTGGTGACAGATTATGGCGCTCATGTGGTGGATCTGCACCTCAGCACAGTTTGTTAAACTGTGGGAAAAGAAAATAGAGTGGAAACTTTGCATTCCAGTGGACAGACTGAAATCACCAGGACTTGTGTTTTATCTTTCTGCAGATGCTGGAAGTTCAAGGAAATCTCCATCTGTATATTTCCAAAAAAAATCCAGTTTAAACCAGGTTTATTTTCAGAATGTAGGCATACACTATGGGACTGACAGCACCAGATGGGTGGTTCTCCACTATTTATTGGCCCCTAAAAGCAGGTGAAATTGAAAGATATGTTAACCCATCTTACCACTGCTACCTAGAGATGAAGTGGCACTTTGACTACATTCTGTGTTGCAGTTTGAAACAAGAAAAATCAGAGAGTGTGTGCCAAAACCAGAAGTGTGGTGTGTCCTGCAGGGCCCTTCATTAAAGTATTGATAGAAATGTTGAGATAATGAGTATGCAACCCCCAGAGCAGTATCAATAACTACCCACATTCTAGCTTCTGTGTTAATCATCAGTGAAGAAAAATGAATCCAAATACAATACCTTCTCTTAGTAATGACAATAAGCTATTAATTAATTTTCAGATGAGAAATACATTCTACTGGTACAAACTATCTGATAAAATCAAAATAATCAAGTGCATTATCAAGATTTTTAGCAACTCCAGTGAAATGAAAAAGCAAACAAAAAGCAGTATTCTTTTCCTCTCAGGAATCAAAGAGGGCAAAATATATACTTTACATGATTTGTTAATATTTTTTTTTTAAAGAACATGAGATGCCCTGAATTCTGCATTTTGCAAGTACTTCAGTTAAAACAAAACAGAACAAAACAAATAAACCAAAAAAACCCAAACCCAAAACCAACAAAACAACACCTTTGCCCACAAAAAATTGCTTTTTTTAATTAGAAAAGTATCTTTGCATAGTCCATGACCATACGGAAAGCAGGAGTAACTATTTCCACTTAGATAGCAATTTTTTCTACGTATGTTTGAAGCTGTGATGACATAAATGAACATGTAATACAATCACAGTGTATTTTATGCTACAGCATATGAGGTTGACAGCTGCATCATCTCCTCTTTCTAATGTCAACATGGACAAAATGCACAATTATGATGAGTGCCAAAACAAATGTCCCAGAATCGCTGAATTTATTTTTCTCAGAAAATTTTCTAATTTTCCTTTCTGATGGTATCACTGCAGGGCAGAATTTAAATATGTCTCCATTCCTTCACGTACCTTAGATCTTTTCCCCACTTAATCTAAGCCATGTCTTTTCTCAATATACAAGTAGAAATCTATTAAGAACTGCTTTATGGCTTTTAGCTCCTGAGCAGTTGCATTGATGAAATGAAGGAGGTGGGGATACAGTTTAGCCAAATATTCATATTAGTCATGAAGAAAGTGGGAGTATAGAAGGATTCCAGGCACTGTGACTGGAACATCTGATGTGGGCTGCAGCATAACAGGATCTCAAACCCTGTCGTGTTAATAACTGGACATCAGCTGAGGCAGCAACTTTGGATCTGACAGACAGATAATTTTAGTTGAAACGGAAGGAAGTTTTGTTCCTCCATCCTGAGGAAATTGCAATTGACAAATGGTTTAATGTGCATTGTAGCTCTTGTTTGATAACTATAAAATATAATATTTTAGGAATTCCTAAATGACATTTAATAGCTTAAAAGCAATTCGAAGGCTATTAGTCTTTGTTATTTTTGCTATTTTATTGATTTTTGTTTTGAACAACCAATATTTATAGATGAATAAGGAGCTAAGCAAAGATTCTACCAGGCAGAATTTTTCTCACACAGATTTCTTTTAAATGCTTGGTTTAAGTAGGACAGAAGCTACTGATATGTGAATTAAAAAAACACCAAAAAACAAACAAACAAAAACCAAAACCAAAAACAAAAACAAACAAACAAACAAAACCTGTCATAATATATTTGCTTTTCTTTAAATATAATGTAAAATTACTGCATATGTTTGCAATCCATATAAAGTGGTAACAACTGTTATCTCTTCCCTCAGAAGTCATCATGCATTGAAAGGGTTTTTATGAACCATATGGACATTAGTCAATTGTTTTAAAATTACTCAAATGTATGTTCAAAATTTCCTAAATTCTTTGTTTTAAAGACCTATTTCTAGCTGTCAGAACTGATGTATTTATATCTTCTGTCTAAATGCAGAGTTATACTTTGTTATTCAGTAACCATGAATTTTCTGCTGAATGTGAAGAAAATTGCCATGTGGAAGAATTCTGTACTTCTGTAGTTATGCATATTGAAAGTGATGAGAGACATCAGTTGTTTTAGTCTGTTTATAATCAGTTTCCATTGTGGTACTTGACCATTTTCACCTGTTTCCTACTTAAAATATTCATTGAAACAGACACATCAGGACATTCATCTCAGAATGAACAGAAGTGTGAAAATTGAAACAAAAGCTTCATGTCGATGCTTTAGAAAAGAACAAATCCTTCTAGGAAACTTAATCAATATTAATCATGATATGGAAATCATAATAGATGAGAGTAATAGATTGAAGGACACAGCAGGATAAAAAGAATATTTCTCTTTCAGAATGAGCTGAAGGTATGGAATACACTCAGGTGCAGCAAATAATAACATTGATTTACATTTGTTTGGATGAACTAATGGAAATTCCAATCAAGGCACTGACATTGACATCTCCTCTTTGAAAATACAGCTTTCTGTGTTTTGAGAAGGCCTGGGAAAAGGCCAATAAAAATGATTATACATTCAGACCCAGAGATAAACTGTAAAATCTTTGCAGTTATAAAATTAAATGGGAATTTTCCCTTTTGTTAGACTAATTGATGAAAAACTCATCATGTGTGTCTTAATCTCTAGATTTTAACAAATAAAACTGACAAACTCCTCTTTTCCTGCAGTATTCATAGCAAGTCAATCCCTATAGAGATTGGGAAAAACCTTTTCCAGTCAGATTCTCTGACATAAAGAAATAAGATATCAAATAAAAGATTAAGTAAGAAAAAAAAACCCACTAAAAACCAAAAAACAAAGCCAAACCAAGCAAAAAACTCCAAGCAAATTAAAAAAAAAAAAAAAAAAACAACCAACCAAACAAGGCTTTGAAGATGATTATGACTAAAAAGTTGAGCAAAAATAATTCATAGTTTGGTACTAGTTTATGACATATCATCTTCTTTTCACAAAGATGCTTCGGTACACTTAATAGTACTTGAAAATGTTGAACACAAAGTCTGGCAAGCCAATGAGACTAGAAAGATGAAGAATGAAGCTGACATATTACATGCCATCAGTTATTAGGTCCTTTCAACTTTTTAATTTATGTGTGAACAAATGTCTTAATGCAGACTAGAAAAAAGTAAATACGAAAGAAAAGAAAATACTTAATTCTTTATGAAAATTCTGACCCAATCAATTAAGCCAAATCACGATTTTCTGCTTTAATCATGGAGCCCTTTTTTGAACCCGAACAAAGTAAATATAGTGGAACAGGCAAAAAGAGAAAGCCACACAAAATCAAGTTAAAAGAAAAAATAAAATATGCATAAAAGATAAATTATTTTTGCATTTACTAAAACAATATTTTAATCCTAATATAAGTTTGACTGATTCATTGGATTCACAATACAAGTGGGTTTTTGTTTCATTTTAGTCAGGATGGAAGTGCTTGGAAGCTGTTACGTGAATTTGCACAAAATTTTCTTAAATTAGTCTTAGAGGATAGATTGCTCTGCACTTCAAAAAGATTATCCTGTTATAAATTCACACACACATACTCAACTGTACCTATTACACTGTCGCAGTTCTATGATGATTAAGAGGCTAGAGATCCCATTTGCATTTATTTCTGGTTTGCTTTTTACAATCAAATATTCCTCTGCAGTGTTGTCCTACACTGCAATACACCAAAACAGCATGGAAATAACTAGCAACAAGAAAGCATTGCCATTTGGACCAACCTATATTTTTCAGAATCTTTCTCTCAGTGATTACAAGATCTGAGTATTCACCAGACATTATTGGGTTTTCTCCTATTCTGTATACAATATATGGATATTCTACCACAATTTCATACCCTGGGAAAATATATTTTGCACAGAAAACACGTTTATGTTTTTCAGCTTACAAACACTACTATCAGAACTCAGTACTACTAAACATTCTTATATTTTAATGACACACCTTGTTCCTGTAAGATAACCAGGATGAAAACTCTGAGTTACCAGAAGAGATGGACATTTCATTTACACATTTATGCTATGACAGCCTGCAAGAAAATGAAAAAGGGATGGCATACATGTTCCTGTATGAAAAAAACACAAAGCCAACTTGAAGAGGTAGAGAAAAAGGGAGATAGACAGTCATGTGAATCTATAATAGAATTAAAACCATGAAAACAATTCTTCTTCTACTCTCTCACATTGAAAGATAATTTGAAGAACAATAGCCAGGATCAACCTAAATAGAGTCCAAATGTCATAAGTTTTCTAAAAACTAACAGGAAAATCAAGACTAAGAACAAAATCAAGGATATTTTCTTCACACTTAGAGCCACATTGAAGTAGAAAGTAGTTTAATAGTATCAAATACCATTAATATGAAATTTAATGCTAAATAGGTTTTGACAGGAAATATATGTTTTCTAAAGAAAGAAGCAATATTAAAATACTGAAATTTAAGTAAATGGATTTTTACCAGAATAAAAATATTTGGATTGGATTTGAATTGGATTTGAACACAGCATGTTTATTTCATTCACTTAATCAATAATTCACCCTGGACCTATAGGAATAATACTGCAATATTTTGGATTTCTCACATGGAAATGTTTTTATCACACATATGTTGATGATACATTAAAAATGTGATTTATGATTTCCTTAGACTGACATTGGAATTCCAAGGATATGGATATCATCATATATGTATAATTTACAGAGATTATATATCATATTCTCTGATATTCTCATCAACACAATTATAAGACAAAAAATACCTTCCATAAATAATATGAGGTGCTCACACCACTGCAGATTGTGTCCTGCAAGACCAAATTTCTGCCTTACCTGGGTAGTAAGACCAGTGTGTGCTACAGGACTCAGCTAATCCATGTGGAGGAGCAAATTTTGCGTTTATTTATGACTTTTAACCTTATTTACTTTGCAGCTGTACAGCTTGAGAAGCTGTATTACCAATGAAAACTGGTAAAAAAAAAAAGAAATTAAAAATAGAAATTTAAAACAAAACCAAAGTGATACACTTTAAGTGAAACGACTAGAGCACTCATAAATTCATATTGTCTAAATAACTCTCCTTTAAGAAAAGTTTTGGTTACTTTTTTGTTGGCTTGGTATTTTCCTTACTTTAATTTGATAACTACTGATAAACAGTTTTAGACGATTTTTATAATTAAATTGATTTCTCCAGTTTAATAGCTGAATTTTGGACTCATCTCTTGGAGTTATCCTAATGTATTTAATCTTTATTCTGCTGAGAATCCTCTCAGCACCATTTTTCATGGGCAGAACCCTAAGACACCATATTTGAGCATGTTTTAATACTCTATATTTTGAAATATCTTGTCTCAGTAGACACAAGTCTAAAGTGGCATGAAAATAAGATTGTCATTCAATAACATCAGGAACATGTCCGCTTCTCTTCCTCAGATCTGTGAACACAGGACACAAAGTTTACTGGTGCTCACCCTTAACTAATCAGACCAAAATAAATAGAAACAAACTATTTTTCCCAATTTCATGCTTTGGTTTCTGAAAATAAAATTGTTTGTGCATAATGCAAAAATCATGGAAAACAAAACCAAAGTATTTGTTTGTCATAAATGTAAAGTAAAATCATAAATTAAAGACAGGATTTAATACAGGAAGAACAGTATGTATCTTATATGGATTAAATTTCTCCACTTCAAATATTATATTTATATTATATAATATTATTATATCTGCTGTACACAAATACTAAAATGAATATTTTTCAATTGAACTTCAGGAAGATTATCTCTTAAATAATAATTTATTTGGAAACCTATGAAAAAGAATTAGGATTTGATGAGGTATATACAAAACACTCCAAACAAAGATTTCTGGTTAATTAAAGATAATATCAATGTTACTGAACGATTTTTGCACTGTGTAACAGTGAAAATTTTTCCCATTCGTAAATATCACAATTTTTTTACAAGAACTGTCATTTTTTCAAGTTCTAGTTTAACTTATATTGTGATAATTATACACTCCTCTTGGTAAATAACAACCATGAGATTCTCCTATAAAGCAGTGACATTGCAGTGTCCTCAGTGGAATCCCACAATACTTACAGACAGTTTGATTTCATGCATTTTGCGAAAAAGTTAGTTATATTCCTGTAGATAACCATGGCAACAATGAACATGTTTATCTAGCTAAGAAGTTCAAAGTTAGAAAATTGTCTTCAGAAGAGAAAATTTTACCCTTAAACAACTAGCTTGATGTTTTATAGGAATAAACTCATTAGGAAAATGTTTACATTGAAATGAGAACAACATATGCATGTGCATTCAAAAGATAACTATACCAAAAAAAGTAGTTGTATAGGGTGTTAAAAAATAATTGCAAACTCTCTAATGTTGTTTTTCTAGGAAGTAAAGCTAAAACATAAACCAGAAAAAAACCACACAATGTTATGTTTACAGTTCAGAGCTTCCAGAAATAAACTTTAAAAGACTGCCAGTGTTTTTTGCTCCTCAGTCTTTCAGTTTCCTTTTAGCAAACATAGCGGAATGAATGGCTCATCTATCCTTCACATTTCTTATCAAATCATTAGCATTAAACGTGAATGGTTGTGACACAGTAGCAGTTAAAGACTAATTTACAAGGACACAAACAGCATTTTATGTAGCAGAAAGACACTAACAGAATAGATGCTGGTTTGCTCAAGTAATTTCCTTATTACTGCACTTACATAAAACATGACCATACTGTACAAAATTTACATAATTGCTACAATGAGTTCCTAAATTCAGAAATTATTTTCCCAGGTCTCTTGTCTGTACAATGTAAATTTCATTCGATTTTTCTTGGCTTTCCTTGGGCAAGTTCCTCTTCTAGTAAGCAAAACAAACAAAAAAATAAAACAATAAAACCAACAAAAAACACAAGATAAAAATCCCACCAAACTAACCTCAGGCCACACAAGACGTACAAGAGGTACAAAAATAATTTCCACACTGTAAACTTGACCATACAAGTGTTAAAGATACAGGAGATAGAGGAAAAGGAAGAAAGTATCACCACTTTTTTCTACAGAACACTGCTGATCTACAGGATCTGGCACACTGATGAGATAGATTATCATGACTGCTCACTGATACAGACAAAAGAAGACACTGAAACATATTCTCATCCCTGTGCATATTTGGAAGAAACTGGGAAAGGAATGAGGAAAAGATAAAAATTTCATATAGATGTGCTGCAGGCTGTTGAAAGAGGGAAGGGCAATTGGGGAAGAGCTGTGGTGGTACTGGCTCATTATTTCCTTCCTGAAGTGCTCTTCTCTCATACACCATTCATTTAAAATGGAGAAAGGTCATCAAAGACTTATGAATGATAAACAGAAATCACTGTTTTCACAAAGCCCAAACATCTCTGATAATACTTTGTAAAAATTGCCTGCTCCCCTCTCATTTCTTAAAGAAAAAAAAAAAACACCACTAAAAAAACCCAAACCAAAACAAACAAGAAAAACAAGAAAGAAAGAAACTCCCACAAAATAAAACAACAAACCACAAAGATCCTTTTTTTTGTGATTTTTAAGAATATTTCCATTTTGAGCAGGTTCATAACCAAGAGATTAATTCTATTCCGAGGGATATATACTGAGTCTTGTTCACATTTTTCTCCCTGTAATTAAAAGCAACTACCAAACAACACAGAATTATTCCATAAAAAGAAGGATCTACAAAGGGATCAATCCTCTCCTAAATATAAAAAATCTACAAACCTAATTGAAAAAATAAATCTCAAAATTATGCATACATTTACGCACTTACTGTTGACTGAAAATATTCAGACCTTATCCAACCATCTAAAGATCTGTGAAGTTTAGCAGAGATTTGTAAACTTAGATTGAACTTTATCAACCTAATGATTCTGATTCTGCTTGAGACCACCAGGATCATTAAGTCCAGCCCAGCCCTAACCTCAGCTAAACCATGGCACCAAGAGCCACATCCAGTCTTTTCTTAAACACGTCCAGAGATGGTGAATCCACCACCTCCCCAGGCAGACCATTCCAATACTTTATTAACCTTTCTGTAAAAAACTTTTTCCTGATATCCAGCCTATGATTCCCTTGGTGCAGCTTAAGGCTGTGTCCTCTGGTTCTGTCATCTGCTGCCTGGAGAAGAGACCAACCCCACCTGACCACAGCCACCTTTCAGGGGGTTGTGGGGAATGATAAGGTCATCTCTGAGTCTCCTTTTCTCCAGGCTAAACAACCCCAGCTCCCTCACAGGGTTTGTGTTCCAACCCCAGCTCCCTCACAGGGTTTGTGTTCCCAGCCCCTCATCAGCCTCGTTGCCTCCTCTGGATGTGCTCAAGAGTCTCAACATCCTTCCTGAACTGAGGGGCCAGAGCTGGACACAGCACTCGAGGTGTGACCAGTGCTGAGTACAGGAGAAGAATGACCTCCCTGCTCCTGCTGGACACACCATTCCTGATCCAGGCCAGGATGGCATTGGTGCTCTTGGCCACCTGGGCACAGCCTGGCTCATGCTCAGTCGGCTGCTGACTGGAACTCTCAGGTCCTTTCCTAGATAATTGACAATGTTGGAATAACAAGAGGGGAACTGAGAGGAAAACAAAATTTCCTATCAGGCCCAAGTGATAAAAAGCAAAAGCAGCTCTTTATGGTGCTCCATGCACAGGAAAGGCTCCCAGGGTCCACTCTCCAAGCACAGAGCAGCTAGAAGGCTACATTTGTTTATGTTCCCTGACATTAAGGAAGATCAAAAGAAGGGCACGAGGCATCTGTGAAAGCATAGGGAGTTGGCAGGAGGGCAGCAGCACAGCAACATGTGTATCTGCAAGGCTGGAAGGCAGGAGATAAGGTGCCTTTTGTGGGGCATTTATTGAGAGCTGGGGAGAGTGGGACCGGGCAGGCAGAGGTGGAATTTGGGGTACCCACACAGGGTCAAAACCACTCTGAGATGCTGTGAGAGACATTCAGGGGGGATGTAAGGATGAAAGGAAAGAACAGGCAACCTAGACTATGGAAAAGGAGGAGGCAGAGATAAGTTAAAAAATGGCAGTTCTGGTCTGTAGACAGGTTTAGCGTTGCTTGTTTGCACAACCCCTAGCTACAGATGATTAAACATTAAAATGATGATTAAAATTAAAGTGTGACACCACTGGGTAGTCACCAGTATTTTCCCCATGTTGGATATCAGTGATGAGATATCACTACAACACTTTGAGCCCACCAGAATCAGAAAAGGGATTAATAGCTCATATTTAAAACAGAATCAGATATTGTTACCCTATGACCAGGGAGTTTGACAAATTCCTTTATCTCACACATGAGGTTCTCACTTTATAGGTAAAGACTAAGGTGCAGAAACTTTAATTCATGTAACCAAGGTGATACAGGATACCTTTGGTAATACTGGAAAACAAGACATGTCACAAGCCTAGGTTAGTGTCCTAACAAACCTCCAGAACAAATGCAGCACAAAATCAGTTAAGTCCTCACTTATATACCCTGAGATATACACTGTATTTTATTTAAATCATAATGCCATGTAAAGAATGCATAAATGCAAATATTAAAAGAAAATTTGTCAAGAAAATTTGTCAAGAAAATTTTGAGATCTGGAAAAGATGTACTCTTATGCTTGCACTTTTGCTGACCTAATTGTTTTTATGCCAGAAAAAAAATTAGTAACTAGGAATTTTCTGACAACATATTTTATAATCAAGACCTTGTTGGAAAACACTTTTCCTATCAAATGTCTGGTAATGAGCTCTGCAGCCAGAAACAAGCACAAATTTGGCACCAACCAAAGATAACAGACATGCCGTTTGGATGCCCAGTAGATTTTGTCAGCAGATGATTTGAAATAAATAAAAACCCAAAAAAACCCCCAAAAAGCCAGAACAAAAAATCAAAAAAGACAGCATTACAAATTAACTGAAAAATTCTGATGATCTCTGGAATTGATTACCATGTCCTTCTGTCATAGGCAGGAGCAGAAAAGGCTGTACCTTCCTCCAGCTGCAGGGCTGGATGGAGGCAGTGCTGTGCACCCACACAGCTCATGGAACTGCCGGGAGGGAAAGGAGGGCTGGGGACACCAAGTGTCATCAGCAGGCAGAGTAAGGTGACAGAAGGAAAGGGATTTTGCTGTCACATTGAATCAGGATTAAACCGTGGCATATGGTAACTGCACAAGAGATGTTATACTCTTTTGGCATGGACCCTGGATACAGAAGTGGAAAGGGAGAGTCTGTGTTTACTCATTAGTCCCTGCCCTGTATCAGGGTAAGAGAACTGGGTTGGAAAATAAGTAGCAGAAGTACTAATATTGGAATATACTTTTAATTGCTTTTAAGAAAAACCTAAAGGACTCTTTTTTAAAAAAAGAAATGTCTACTTCTTTTTTGTTTCAAGATGGAAAAATTTTACTACTGGATTCTTCCAGATATCCCACCTCCTTAGAGCTTGTAAAGGGGAGGGAAAAAAGTAATCTCTTGCTCTTTTTTCCCCAGGGAAGTGTCCATACCAACACAGCTTTTGCAGGCAGAGCATCACTTCACCTGAGACTCTTCAAAAGAGGCACAGCTGGGTGGCTGAACTAAGCTTTCAATAAGTGGCTGGCAGAGTGGATCTCAGGCTAAGGCAGGAAAGAGCAAGTGACATGAGAAGTGAACTAAGCCAAAATGTCACTGGAAAGCCTGGTTCCTCCATCTGTTTTCTGCCTTAACTGCAGCTCTACTTTCGTGTTCACTTCTGCAGTTATGGACATTCCTTTAAGAAGTAACTCCAGACATTTTAGTGGCATTAACTTTCTAGCAAGCTTATCTTATTTCCTATAGCCCGTGTGCTGCTTTGTTTCAGCAAGTGTTTAATATAACAAGATTCACATTCACAAAGTCATTTATTAAAAAAAAAAAAGAGAGAAAAACATCTTAGTCATGTAAAATTTCTGAAGATAAAAAGAAATAAAGAAGTGTAGACAATAGGAATATAATTAGTACTATGCGACATGTGGTGAGATTTCTGCCTTTGATCATTAGCATTCCTACAGCTTTGTCTGCCCAGGAATAATGAGGATAATGGGGTGCTTTTCTCTAACTGCAGTCATAAGGTATGGAAATTAAAGAAATCTCTACAGAGTCAGAAATCTGAAACTATAAATAATAATGAAGGTTCTCGGGTACCCTGGAATTAACTAATGACGCATTTTGTGAGAGGAAGAAAAAGCAGCTCACAGCACCATGTCAAGTGTCTCACTGATGGTGTGTAACACTCTCCAGCTCCTGCTCTTATTCTGGTCACGGAACCAGCAAAAGCACTTTGATGCACAAGGGCCTAAGATTTTATGTAGCAGTTCCATTCAGTTCATATTTTCTGCCCCTCAATTATTTTTTTTTCCATGTAGATTTTGAGCAGGTCGTTAGCACTAAGCTTCACAGGAAGACAGACACAAAAGCACAGACCCTCAAGGTAGTACTGAACACGCCATAAACGGGAGAAGAGGGTTCCACTGAGCCCTCTCCTTTATTCCCTGAGCTGGGATGACTCAAGAAATCATTTCAAGATTAGAGTGAATTCAGTGTAGCAACACCTGTGGCTCAGTGGCAGGGAATGGAGGGATTCTAATAGGACCTTGGATTGGAGACCTAGAAAAGAAAAATCTTTCTGATGTACACTGTATTTTTTCTATTTCTTTATTATGAATTACAACAGCTTGCTTTTTTTTTTTTTTGGCCTTTTTTTTTTTCTTTTTTTCCCCCAGAACTGTTATATACCATTTATTCTAAAACAATTTTTCATTCCTGAAGTGAATTACTTGCTATAGAAGACTTTTTAATGCCCTTTTTGTTTCACTCCATAAGAAATAAGGCAAATGTATTATGGCATTCAAGATATATAAAATTTATTTCTCCCTGGACATGCAGAGTGACTTCATCTGTATATTAATAAAATTTTCCTATGAACAGCAGCAGAAATGTTAACATTTTCTCACCAAGATTCTTATGCAACCCATTTTTAAAAATTCCATCTTTGCAAATAAACTAGAGGTTAAAAGTGTGTTTTGAAAGACAAATACAAGAAAAAAAAACTTTAGAGCACATGTAGGTGAAAACAGTAATAAAGGCATCTTTTTAGACAACAGTAAAAGAAAATAAGTGGATTCTGAACCAGTGGCATAAATAGGTTTTTTATTTTTTACTTAACAAAGAGGAAGAATAAAAATATTCCCTTAATTCAACACTAAAACTCAAAAGGTGTGTTTTTTTAAAAGATTTTCCTTTGGGAAAAGTCATAGTTGGATGGAGAGTCTCTAAGGATGGAAAGCAGGCATATTACTGAATATGCTTTTACTTTTTTGCTTTCTTATATCTGGAAAATGCTTTTAAGCATTTTAAAGTGAAATGACCATCCTACTTGGTCATCTAGCATTATTTTTAAATATCAGTTTTGAATACTGCCTCAATTCACATTTCACAAGACCCCCCCTCACTTTTACTATGCTAAACCATCATATACAAACCTTATAAAGCAGTAATTTGGAGCAACTTTCCAAAGAGTAAAATCAGCTAAAAATAGATAACTCCTGATGATTAAGGAAACAGCCCCATATCTTTTGCACAGCTTTGAGTATAGGCAGTGGCAGAAAGGATTCCTACATTACCCTCAGGGGTCCCAGACTTTTTATTGAAGGATCATCTCTAAGTATAAGAATATGAATGTGCTTAGAAAAAATCCCCAGTGCAACAGAACTGAATATGAGGTAAAAAACCAGAAATGGCAGCAGTGACCCATGGGCTCACTGGGAACCCTGGGGAAACCATTTACCTCATTACCTGTGTTGTTAATTCATCTCTGCAGATAGTCCTCAGACAAACTGGTGTGTAGGCATTTTGATTGCAAATAGGCTTGTCAGCAACCTGGGTTTTACCAGTTTCTGTTTAAATAGCTCTCAAAATAGAGCATGTAATTTGTCCATTTTTAATAACTTTAATTGAAAAAGATCATACCAACAGTGGAGAGAGTGCAAAGAGCAAGTGAAATAACAAGGTAATCCAGGAAAACCTTGTAAGTATTGCAAGACAAAAAACCTCTAATAGCTCTAATGAACATCATTAAATGATGAGTTATGTTTTAGAGCAATGCATGATGTCAATTGATAGCTGCAATGTAAAACAAGAAATAGGAGCAAATATTTATGTATACATTTAAGTGTAACTGATACATAACTATATCTATACATAATTAAATAGATAACTATGAGCTCAATTCTGACATTCAGAGTCACCCTGACATTTTATTTTTCTGATTTTACTCTCATCATAAATCAACTTATATTATTGGAATCCGACATATTAGGCATGTACCTAAATAAATTAATCAAAGGCATTCCATTTGAGATGTCACTGCTTTACTTCATACTTCCATGCTCGCATCCTTAAAAGAGCTAAACAGGTCTCAATATTAAGATTTTTTAAAAGTGCAAGAAATAATCGGCTTTAAGAGAGAGTTGTTTTAACTGGACACACTTTTTGTTTAAATTACAGAAGGTGTAGATGAAATTGAACTTTCTTTAATACTTTATTTTTAATTAGCACCTATTATTGCTTATTCCTTGCCCTATCTTCCCTTTTCAACTTGTGGAGTATTTAGATACTAATAATTTATTTTGCAAGTCTGGACACTGCGATAACTTTTAGGCTGATCTCCTATATTTATAGGTCAAAAAAATAGCACCAGCATATTCTGGAAATACTTAATCTAAAAATATTTTTATATTGCTGTTAATAATTCACAAAATAGTATGAAATATTGGAAAGTATTGTTTGATACCAAATAATAGAGAATGGAAAGCAGAATTGGCTAAGCATTTAGAACAGTACTAATGGAAGGAAAGTTTCCCACTTAATTTCTGGCTTGATAAGGAATGGAAATAAAGATAGTGATTTTGAATATATTATAGATGAATCAAATTTAACAGATAGTAAAAGAATTAAAAGTTTTGTCTTAGTTTGACCCTTCTCTTGTCTGTCTTCATGGTTTTATCTTTGTGAGTAAAATAATTCACAGAAGTTCAGGAAGATTACTTTTGTGCAACAAGAATTTAATGATGTAATTTTTCTGAATGATAGCTCAGTTAAAAAAGATATATAACATAGAAAAACAGAAGGAAGACAGAATGAAAAAGCAAATTAATCATTTTTGTGAAGGCCATGTAGAACATTATAATAAATACCAAAAATAAGGATTTGCTGCACTAATAATTCTTATTACTAGCCTAATAATAATTTAGAAAGGTCAGGATTTTTCTATATACCATCCAAATTACCCTCTACTGATACAAATATGAAAATATTTTTTGGCATGTTGTTTTGTCAACATTTGTAACCATTTTGAATCATTTAGACTTCCATATCTTGTCTAGGGCATTCCAGAATATCTTCACTGAGACTCATACTTTTAAAGTTGAGTGCAGAAGTGGCCAAGATACTGCACTATGGACACGTAATTGTTACTAAAATTTTAATATCAAGAAAAAATTCACTTCAAGCCTGAAATCCAGATATTTTGGATTAAATGGACAAAACCCATAACTAAAAACAATTAACAACCACTGAGCAGAAAAAAACTTTTGTCAAGTGAGCTGAGCAGCTCTGCCAGAAGTTCTTCACTGTATGTCCTGAAAAGTATATTGGTATCATTTAAACTTAAAAAAAAAAAAAAAGTTCAAAAATTATATAAAATATCATTGCAAGTAATTCAGTTCAACTATTCTCTCCATGTAGGATTTTTAAAAATACTTTATTTAGTTGGTTTTATTATGCTAATGGCTTTTATTTGATTTTTTAAAAAAATTATTTATATTGTTGATAGTTTTAGCATGACAAAGCATGCCCCAGGTATTTTTTGTTTTCCCACAGTGCTAAAGGGACAGAAATGTGTTTCAGAAAGTGGAGAAATTAAAGTGAGGTCAGTAGCTTCAGTGATTGAGCAGTCTGAAAATGGCTTTGAACAACTCAGTATGGCCATTAAAATACGCCTTCTGAACTAAGTGCAAAAATACAAAGAAGTTTAACTGAGCTGAGAACAGTTCACCTTTGTTTAAACATACAAATGGAAATTCCTGAAGGTTCACAGCTTCGTCTTTAGGTGCCTAAATGTGTTAAAAATTAAATTCTGTCAGATTATTTCAGGACATCTGTTAGAAAGCTTGTGGAATTGTGCCCAAACCTCTGACACAGCTTTGTCACCTCTGTCCAGCAGACCAAAATTCTTCTCGAAGTTATGGGATTTGTACATTTTCCTGGAACTGTTGAAGAAGGTAACACTTAGTCATCCAGACATGTGGGTCTTCGCAATGATATAAATATAGTCGTCTATGAGCAAATATAGAAAATTCTCCATATTCAGACTCTTGATTGACTACATGAATCAGTGCTAAAAATAGTTAATCACTTTCTACTCTTCTGCAACTGACAGACCAAATGTGACAAAGATTAGCCATCATAATGTGTTAAACATGCTCTGCAGTTCCCACTGATATGTATGATTCAGCTGCTTTGATATGCACATTTTGCTGAAACAGCACAATTATTTATCTTCAGAAAAGTGTACAATTGAAAGAGCAAAGCCTGCTTTTGATCACCACTTTGAAATCTTCATTAGCACAATTTTATGCAGAGCTGCAGCTGCTTCTCTTTGCTGGTGGAAACTAATCAATCAAACTGCAAACTTACTTCTGAAAGAGTACAAAGCAGCAGCCAAGTATCAGTGTATTTTTGGTGTGGCTCTAAAGTACACTAATAAGGAACAGAATATGTAATTCTCTTTATACTAAATACACTATTCACAGCAATGACAGTTAATTAGCAAGTAAAATGCAAAAGTAAATATTTGGCAAGATTACAACTTTTAAGCAAAGGAGTGTAAATGAACTACTGGGGTAAGTAACAGATGTTTCCATAGCGTGTACCTGACAGGAGAGCTTTTTAAATTAGGTCAGCAACAAATTCTTTCAATTATATTTTTATTTTCATTCTGGTTGGAAAGGATTAGTTAATAACCTATCCTCTGTGATAACCTGCAATTTATTAACTGGAAGCTTCTCTAAAGTTGTTGGTTTTTCTCTCTTGACTGCCTCAGGCTATAGGCATAATTGAGACTGCCAAGCACCAGAACTGACTGAAAGGAAGTTTTGAAGAACTTTGTCTGGTTTTCCATCAGCAAATGCACGAGCATGGCCAAAAATTTTAATGTGAATTCTGGCTGGACAATTCTGTCTTTCATCATTTTAAAGTAAGATGATAACCCTTAATACAATTTTGATGAGGCTCTATGAATATGTAGCAAGCAGAAAATTCCATTTTGCTTACTCCTTTGCATGAAAATGTTATATAATCTCAATTAGTTCAATGGAACAGAGCAGATGTCAACCCTGGGTGTATATTAATTGGTTAAAATACATATGGGACGAGTACAGCTGTCTCTCTCTGGCCATGTGGTGCACAGTGAAAACACACTCAATTCTACAATTCTAGATTGAATAAAGTTGGAAGTAAAGACACATATGGGGGTGTGTCTGTAGAGACACACACCACATTCACAAAAAAAGGAAATTATAAATTATTCATGGGGGAAAGTATTGTAATTTTTGAATAATTAAGAGAGGCAGAATTAACTTCCTCTGGCAGGGTTGCTTTAACTCTTCTGCAGTACTCAATGAACACTATTTTGCCAACAGCAGGGCAAGCACAACCACAAAGGTAACTTGGTTTGACACAAATGCCAAGCTGCACCAAGCTGTGAACAGGACAGGCTTACACAGGCCTGCCAGGTGCCCCTCAATCCCAGGGCCCCCCAAGGAAAAAGGCCTGTGGGATCCACCCTGGTTCCAGGATGTCCTGCTTGGGATGCCACTGCATTACAGCTGCCCATTCATCTGGGGTCTCAGCCCTGGGACTCCACACAGTTTGAAGCAATGAGAAACAGCAATAGGAAGGAAATTTTACAATGCTAAAAAAGTATCAAACACAGTAGATAATCAGTGCAAAAACCATTGCTGCATGGGAACCTAAAATAATGTATATGGCTCCTGGTTTGACTTACATGCATTCAAAGTGGATACAATAGAACTGAAGACAGCAGACATATGACATATTCTTTTTTTCTAGAGAATCTTCGAAGATGCAAAAGAAGTATAATATATGGTTACATATAATATATAATATATTATATATATATATATTATATATTAATATATATATTATATATATATATATATAAAGTATAATATATATGGTATATAAATTCATCATTTTTAGCTTGGGGACTGAAGAGATGCAACGATTTTAGCAAAATCCTTAACAACCTGCAATCACTGAGTTAGTTGACAGTGTCAATGAAATGTGAAATAAGGCAAAATGACAATAAATTATTTTTGAGATCTTCAGGACAAAACGCTTGCATATCCTTGACTCTGTCCTCTGAAAACAAACTATCAACTGGTGAGATTTTCATTATGGTAATCTGTTTTATGGTACTGAACCCACAAAGTGGTGATTTTTTTGTGATATTCTTTTCTCAGACTAAACAAAGAAGCCATAATAAATCACCTGACCTTAAAAATTCTGGCTGGCACATATTAGGAAGTTACAAGCCATTGAAAAATGCCTTTCCAAAAGGAAACAGTCAACACAAAATTCAATAATGCTTTCTGAGAAGAACATATGCAAGTGAATAATCCTTGTTCTGACATGTAGTTTGGTAAGCCTCTGGGATCAGTAAATGCTATGTGAATGAAGAAAAATTTGTAGTTTTTCAAAGAGTGATATTTATAAATATAATAAGTATATGAACAGAGGTAAAATCCTTCCTTTTATTTCCCTCTCCAAGATTGTTTTCAAACAGTTATTTGGTTCTGCCATAGACAATCTAATAAAAGAAGATATATTTTTCTTCAGACACTATTAAAATAGCCTGTATAATTTTTTAAAAGCAATTTGCAACAGACATTTTATTGCTCCAGAATTTTCATAGATGTCAGCTACCATAAAATAATGGCCACATTACTCACAAACACAGGCTGCAGAAATCCAGTTTCTCCAGAAATCCTGATCTCATTCTGTCATTCAGAAAGAATTCTCATTTTTCTAATATGTAGAAATCGTCAAAGTTAGCACAATATTCACACCTGTGATCAGAAGATGTGTTAATTTAAATGAACAGCAAGAGGTCCAGTAGATTTGACCCTTTTACTGATATTCCTTTGAGGATAACATAAGTAATGAATGGGTGGTGATTTAATTAAAAAAAAATGAATTCTTCCTGGTTATGCATGATTAAGTTCACAGACCAATAAAGATTAACATTTAACATTTGCTTGTTTTAACAATGCTCCATGGGCCTGTAGAACTGCATGAGGAGAGCATTTTCTTCTGTAAAAGCTTACAGTATTACAGTGCTAGATGCAGAATGACTGAAAATGGCTGGTCTGTAGAGAAGATTTTTAAGGGAAAAGTAATCACAGGCATTAAAAGTCACTCTAAGAATCTCAAACGAGAAAACCTAAACCAAAACAAAACTGATCAGGTTTTTAGTATCATCCTTCCCCTAATGCCTCTCACCACCAAAGTTGCAGCACACAAAACTCTGTTAACAGGGTAGGGGCATTTAATACTTCCTATTTCTTTGTGATTTGATATCAAGTATGGATAAAGAAATTAAACACCCTTTTTTCCATATATATTCAATATACACGTGACTTGGATAGAAATTAGACTGCCCCTGGTGCTGAAAATTAGTTAACAGAAATATGATCTTAGCCTGGTTTAGTTTTTAAAACAAATATATATGAATAGGTAATGCTGTTCTGAATTCATGTAAATAAGAAAGAAAGAAAGACATTCTCCAGGTGAAATAAAAGTGTTATTAACCTCACGAAACACAGCATTGACACAGAGCTGTAAAGCTGTAACAAAAAGCCCTAAATTTAATGCAGCATTTGTGCCCTTCAGCTTCAGAAATACAAAAGTTAAGAAAATAACTAGTGTAGCCAGCTGATTTTCATCTGGAGCTCCTATCACCCTAACACAGTTAGATATGATGAAGTCCTTGTTGTGGCTCTTACCACATCTTTTGTAAATATTGCAGGACTAAGCCACCAGATTTTTGTTCAATTGCAATCACAAAAAATAGTCCATGATTCTTCAAGCATATTAAAACACAATTGGAAAAAGCCCTTAGGGATCACCTGGTCCAAACTTTCTTGGTAAAACCACATAAACTCCTTGATGAAATAGGAGAGGTGGAGAGGAAGGGAACTGGATAAAGAATAAAGCAAGTTTTGATAGAGACCTCAGAACTATAAAATTTCATCAGAGTCCTCACTTCCTAATAAGAAGAAACTCCACAGCAAGAGCAAAGTTTTGCTGACATGGCAGGAAATTCCGGAAAACATTTTGCTGAAACAGAACCAATAGCTGTGACAAGAAAACTGACAAGCCCAGTTACAATAACAGCCTCTCTCTGTCTTATGGGTTGAGTCAAGGAGAGGAGCTCTACCTTACAATTAAACTAGTAAACATTCAACTTATAATGTTAAAACAGAAGATTCACTTTTCCAGCTTTGATTTATTTACAAATAGAAAAACATATAAATTGGTGCAAAGTTGCTTATAAAGGTTTAGATGTGTAAAAGGTTTAGATGTGTACAAGAGTACAAATACTAAAAACAGTGATTTTCTAGTTTCTTTTTTGTCTGGATAGGATGTAAAATGGCTGCTATAATTTTAATTTACTCTAAAATGTGTATTTCAAAAGGATATGTCACTTATTTGATCGAGTCCAAACAAATTGCTGAAAGTATAAATTATTCATTACCCATCTGAATTCAATTTTAAAAAACCCAAACTCCTCCCCACAAAATAACTAGCAGAATTGACTGGTGTATATCTCCAGAGGATATCTTTCTGTGGAATAATTTAAGAACTATTCCTATGAGGAGGGAAGATAGTTTGTTCATGTATGTACAGATTTTACATACCAAACAAGGCAATTTTCTCTTGTAGCTTGCCCTTCCCCTGGCAATATTGAAGCTGATGAAAAAAAAATGCTGTGGAAAAAGAACTTCTTGCATGAAAAATGAAAGTTTCACTACCTGCAATATTTTACAACTGCAGAAGGCACAATACTAATGCCCCATCCAAAGTAACCCTTCCTGTAGGTAGTTTGAATCTTGTATTCCTTTAAATAAGTATTTCCTGACTAAAAAAAAAAAAAAAAATCTGTTTCAATTCAGAGTTCAGAAAGGGAGTCACAAACAACTGACACGTTGTGCATGAGATCCCACAGAGTTTTAATGACTTAGCATCTTACAAAAAAATTATACTTTTCTCTTCCTCTCATCTTCTAAGAAGCCTGTAAGGAAATTAATAACCTGACTTGTTATAAGTAAATCAAGCTGTGATTGGACTGACATTTTTGGAAAGATTAGGAAACACTTTCTATGACTATGGTGATAGCTTGGGCTGGTTCTGGCTCCAGCTGCCTGCGGACATCTTAAGGATAAGTTGAGGAGTTTCCTTCTTGATTCTGCACTGGTAAAGGCTGCTCGGGTACCAACAGCCCAGCCCTGGTCAGGACTCCTCATCTTCTCATACAAAAGCCTTGAGCAGACCAGGTCATTACCCCAGCTCAGGTACCAAAGCACCTATCAGCCATAATTAGCACAAAATGCAGAAGACCACCTGCCTAGCAGCCATGGGAACACTCTACCCCTCCTTGTGCCTGCTTTGTCCCAGAGGAACTGAGATCAGCTCAACCTCTCTGCTCTGATCTCCAAAGCCATCTGCAGCACTTCTTTCCCCTGGCAGGTATCTTCCCTCCCCTGGTGGCATTCTGCTGTGTTGTCCCCTGTAACCCAATGGTGACCCCCACAAAGCCCCGTGGGGGCAGGGGACAACCTCTGCACTTCAGACAGAGTGCAGAATGACACTGCTGCTCCTAAGCTACAAGGAGGATACCCATTAGCACAACTTCCAGAACTTAAAAGTTATTATTTCCAAAATGAAACAGCCCTTTAAAAAACTTCACATAGGATAAAACCCAGGCTCATCTTCCCTGATAGAAATGATCAACAAATGAACTAATAAAGCTAATTTATAGCTAAACATATTTCTGATATAAGTCCAGACAGCAGAACTTTGCATAATGTAATCTGACCACTTGCACAATACAGGGACAAAGAATCTATCGTGTTTCTTTACACTTGAAATAAAATTATCTTCTCCACATATTAAAAAAACCCAAAGCTTCATTTAAATGGTATTTAAAACAAACAAACAAACAAATAAGAAATATTTTGTTGTTTCTAGTCAAAAATTCTTACATTTCCAGGAATTCAATGCTTTGATGGAGCCTAGATTCATTTTATTCCCCACAAAACTACTCTTATATAAAATATTCTCTTCCAATTAAGAGAAGTATTAAGAAATTATTCCTTTTTAAAATGTATTTTGTATATGCTAGACTTTTAATCTACATCCGTTCTGGACTGGCAGTTCAGAAATCATGTGGAAGCAATACTAAATTAATGCCAACAGAAGTTTACTTCTTTATCAGACAGAG
This sequence comes from Sylvia atricapilla, assembly GCF_009819655.1. Lineage (NCBI taxonomy): Eukaryota > Metazoa > Chordata > Aves > Passeriformes > Sylviidae > Sylvia > Sylvia atricapilla. The sequence continues at coordinate 104,124,831 of NC_089141.1, read as the reverse complement.
AACATTATTTTTAATTATATGTGCCAGTATAACTGTAATGATGCAGCCATTTATAATGAGGTACAACCAGCAAATTCGAAAACATTTTAATTAAAAAGCATAATGGTGAGCATTAAGTCTGTCTTAAGTAAAACATTTAAATTATAAACAAAATGTTGTTGTAAATGCCTAGTCTCAAATACATTAAGCTCCCAAAAAACACTTACATCCACCCATTCCTCTCCAGCTCCCCCATTTTTAGACTCAAAATGCTTTGCTTTATTAGATTAACACTAGAAGCTTTAGGTTTTTTCAATGGCAAAGTCATTAGAGAAGACAGAGCTGCAAAGCAGTGGCAGTTCTCATCCTTCTGTGTCTTTCGGGCAAAAATCCCTGTATTTCCCTGCCTGGGTCCGAGGAAATTTCTCCACCACCTGAGTGCAGGGATGTTCTGCTCCCCACGGCCCCAGGCTGTGCTGGTGGCTGAGGCTTGGCTCCTTCCTCTGCCCAGCCTGCAGCAAGGACCTCAGCAAAGCCACCAGTAGATATCCAGATTATTAATACAAAAGTGAAAATATACACCCATGCACTGTCATTTACCTGAGAAATGAAAAGTCTACACTCATATTTCACATTGGTTTTTAGCCTGATTTTTAAAAGTAATACGGCACTGAGAATTGAAAAAAATCTTTCATTTTCTCTATTTTTCTGTAGATAAAAATTTCTGGATTTTTATTGTGAGGATTTAAAACTATGGGAACATTTATTCAAGAAAAAAAGCCTAATAACCTTAGTATCTTTATTTATATTGATACTGTGTTCTTCTTGTACAAACACATTAACCATAAACACAAACGAGCCATGTTTTAATGATTTACTGAAGATGTCTTTCGTTATAATATCCCTGCTTCCATTTTGAAGAGTTTCATGAGTCATTAAATCATCCAACAGTGCAAATAAAATAGAATGCCAAGCAAAAGGAAACAATTTAAAAGACATCTAGTTTTATTAATAATAGCTACAACAGAAAACTCACTATAAATGTTGACTTCTTATTAAAAATTGAGTTTCTCTCTATGCTGAGTTTTATATTTTTTCCTGTGCATTGCATAGCCACATACCCATACTGACAGAGGATGCTGTTCTGATTGTTGGCCCATTTACAGTCCATGGCATACTGAAACACACTCAAATCATAAGTAATAAGGATGCTATTTTTACACAAATTCAGAAATATATTGCAAATCTGAGAATATTTAATTCCTTAGGCAATTAAGCCACACAGTATGATTCAATTTAAGTACTAGCAAATGGGATGTAATAAAGACTGCAAATGCAAACTGTTTAGATTAATGTAAAGCCAAGGGTGTTGGTTATGCAATTCTCTTTTGCAATCAACTGTCACTTGTTTCATAAGTAAAACATTGTTTCATAAGTAAAACATTTAATAACTTTATTTCCATACAAAATTTTGGGAGAAAAGAGGCAAGCACAAAGACACATAGCAAAATACAGAAAATAAAACTGTTGTATGGTCATGGTTATCTCTTATTATAAATTCTGGCAATCTGTGGCATTTAAAATATTGATACTAATACATAAATATCTGATGCCAATAGCTTGTTTCCTTAATAAAATACATATTTTAAATATGAAAAGGAAAAAGAATCAAATTAGCTATGATATATTCAGAGGGATACATTTCTAAAAGAGTGTTATTTCTCAATAGCCAACTCTCTGATTAGTTTTCTATAAAAGTATTTAAGGGTCCTTGAAAAATTTTCTGGAGGATTCATTAAATTCTTCTTGAGATTTTGTAATTAGTTCTTCATGTAATTCCTATAAGTCATTCTTTTGTATTAAAACTAAGATTTTGGCAAGCCTACGATAATGTAAAAATATAAGAGAGGTGAGTCCTAGTAGGAATTTAGGCAGAGCCTAGAGTGAAAGATAGGCTTGGGGAAAACCTTGCAGTGTAGTAGATAAGACCAGAGAGAGATTCAGCAAAGATTAAAGCCATTTTTATATGGAAGGAAGCACTGGCAATTAATGCAGCCTTGAAGAAATATGTGTTAAATAGAAGCACAACCATCTAAATTAGCTTAGGAAAAACGTTTTGTATGCAAGGGATGATTTGGGAGAAAGTGTGTTGTAATTCCAGACTGATGCTGTGCCTGGAATTCAAAATGGGGGATAAATGATACCATGAGAGATAACTTAAGTGCCTTTTCAAGTGTTTCTAGTGAAAGTATCTTCAAAAAAAAAAAAAGGGTAAAATGAAGTGTTATATATAACAATTATATTTGGCAGACAATTGGTTTTGGAGTGGGTTCATGTATAAGAGATTAATTTAAATGGTAAATGGAGGTGTTTCCCTTGTTTAAACTTTATTTTTAATAGAATATGTGCATTTATCTGGATGTGGATTCTCAATGTGATGACACATATCTGAGATAAAGCCAAATACTCCATAACCATTTTCAGTCTGCATAGGTTTGCCTAAATTTTGCTAGATTAATAACATCAAACAAAATCTTAGACTATAGATATTTTCATAGAATCACAGAGTTACAGAATGGTTTGGGTTGGAAGAAATCTTAAAGATCATCTCCTTCCAACCTTGCTGCTGTGGGCAGGGACACCTTTCACTAGACCACGATACTCAGAGCCCCATCCAACCTGGTCCTGAGCAATTCTAGGGATGGAGCACCCACAACTTGTCTGGGCAACAACTGCCAGTGTCTCACCTCCTTCACAGTAATGAATTTATTCCTAATATCTCATCTAAACCCACTCTGTTCCACCTTGAAGCCATTCCCCTTGTCCTGTCACTCCAGGCCCCTGAAAAAGTCTTTCTCAGTCTTTCATGTAGACCCCCTTCAGCAGACCACAAGTAGGTCATCCTTAAGCCTTCTCTTTTCCAGGCTGAAGAATCCAAATTCTCCCAGCTTTTCCTCATGGGAGAGGTGCTCCATACTCCTAATTATCTTGGTGACTCTCCTCCTACTTAGATTTACATGCATTTTTCCTGCTGCATTTACCTTATCATTAAAATAATCAAAGTGTAATTTATACATGAATGCAGCTGAACAAAAATCACAGGAGCAGTAATTACAATTACTCCTATTCTGATCCCATAGATCTATCAGTGACCATTTACAGCTTTTACAGTTGATGTGCATTAACGTGTGCAATTGTGAGTATTGATGTTTATTGGTTGGAAGACTACTTAAGAACACAGGTCCTCATGGTTTATTTTAAGCTTTTTCTCATCAGTATAGCATTTAAACAAGATAGGTGACATTTAGAAGTAATTTTTTTGTGTTCTTGGACTAAAATGCTTTGGAAGTTTTTAGCATACCTCTGTATAGTTTCTCAGATTTCTAGGTTTCTGCTTGATCAGACACAGTTCAATACCCTTAGCATAAAACCTCTAATGACAATTTATTTTGCAGTGGAGCAGATCACTGTCTCTTCTTCACACCTCACAAACCATAAAGAATTATGAAAATCTTTGGTACAGAAGTCTAAATATAGAAATCTACTGTGAAATTTGTATTTATGTGACACATTTAGTTCAGTGCATGCTTAGTGAATTGTCAGAGTATGATTTTTCTATTTTATATTCAGAAAACAAGCAAATAACTTTATTATGATAAAATTTTGCATAGTCTTGTATTTCTTCAAAATTAACTTTATTAAAAATTTTTATAAATATAAATCTCATCATAAAACAAGTAAAATTAAATAATTTTAATTCACTGTGTTAATTGTGTAATAATATTTCAGTGATATTTTTGCTTAAAAAGTTCAAATTTGAAAGCTAATTTAAGATAAAAGACCAGAGAATAATATACACAAATTATTACGCAATGAAAGAACAGTAAAAAGAAACACAACCAGTTGTTTATAAATAGCAGCTATTTAAATGTGAGATACAGCTGATTGATAGCTGAAATATATAGCAGAAATTTCCCTCAATAACATGTGAAACATAGTTTTGGAGAAAATTTCCCCTGAACCCACTCCTTTAATTGTAATATATTTGAACTGCAGAACATGTTAATTAATGTCCACAGTTCATTGTAAACATAATATTTTTGTAAATTAAAAAAAAATGGGAAAAGCTTTAATGTTATTTTGAAAAATTTTCACTACCCTTGTATTCATTAAAACTTTTTGTGCACTGGATTATTTAGACATTCTGAAAAATAATAAGTAATACTGATCTAAAAGCCAGCATACAATATTTGAAGCCACTTTCCTTTATTTCCTTTATTTCCAGAGAGACTACTTTAGTGTAGTGTCTAAATCTTCTCTCCATCTCATCTAAACCCCTGAGGTTAATCCAGCAGTTATTTTGAAGCTGATAGTGTATTCTGCTCTGGGTTTACAGGTCTTGAATAGACCATTGTGTTGAGCAGGAAGGAAAAAGAGATTTATCAAGTGTGATATTTTGAGATGGCACTGATTGCCTGTTCAATAAACACTGTACTACAGTCATGACTGTTATAACTCACATACCACATCAGCTCCTAAAACCAAATAGTTTTCTGAATACATAAATCAAACTACTGGACTGATGCAGACAAGTTTAAGACAAGCCATACATGAGAAAAAAGGGAAAAACCTCTAACTTTTAAGGGAAAGTATCTGAAATAACCCCAATGTACAATATTCTGCTGACAAGCAGGAATTCTCCCCTCATCTGCAGCTCACTTTCTCAGCAGCCCTGTCTTTGGCTTTCACCACACTCCTATTCAGAGTGGCAGTGACTGCCCACAGCTCCCATCAGACCTGTATCAGACTTCCAGTGATTTTAGCATTTTAAATTATTCTGCTTTAAATTAATTGTAATAGTTTTGCTGAACAATGTGTGGAAGGGTTCCATACACTCCAGTGTTCCATTGAAAATATGAGCAGGAATAGACACATTAAACAAGAAAAAGGTATTTGAAAGTGTTATTTCAAAACGGTGAAATGTTTCCAAAAGCTACTGAAAGATGGTATTTGATACAAAGTTATGTCTGCCAATATACTTTTAGACTTCAAGTCTTAAAAAGTATTTATTTGCCCTGGCTTAATCATTCTATATTCTTGTTTTCACTAGCTCTGGCTATTATTAGCACTAAATATCACCAAAGTATTATTGGTTTAGAAGGCTTATTTAAAATAAATCACATAATCTTAGTTTGTCATTTAGGGATAGTGTGGACTAGATTTTTTGTTATATTGACCATATATAATAAATAATTTATGCTAAAATGCAAATGTGTCTAGATCTTATCTCATTACAAGCTGTAGGCAATACAGAAGTGAATGCTTACCACTAGCTTCAAGTCGAATCTTTCAGTAAATGATCATCTCTGACATCTCAAGAGCCACAATATGTTAGAGACACACAACAAAAGCTTTTCTTGCTGCAACCTCCAAAAATTGTTTCAGCCATCTACAACTTTAACCTCTATTCTTGACAACTACTGTCCACTTGTTCATAGGAAAATCATAAAATAACTGTCTTTTGCAAATAAGTATTTTTTAATTAATAAATATTTGCATTTAATGTTATCTTCAGCTATTTAACTGTAATTGTACTCATAAGGTATGAAAAACTATAAACTTAGCTTTGCAAAAATGGAACGAAAATTCAAATGTACCTTTTAAGACTAATCTTTAGGACTATTGAAACTATCCTTCAAACTTTATGAACCTGGGTAAGGTTTTTTTTTCAGTTTCCTGACTGAGTTAAATAAAGCACTCAGTCAAGAGCAGATGTGTAATTCTGCAATGGAAGAGGGGGCAGGGGAACTGAGAAGTGACATTATTTAGTTGGTTTTCTCGTTCGTAGTCTAAAGAATAAAGTCTTTCATTGACTGCAGTACTCATGACTCTTTCAGAATTTTCAAGGCTCATTATTTAACAAATGATTTAATAAGTTATTCAGAAATTAGGCCGTACAATACATTCAAAACCCAAGGATGGAAGAAACTAAATATTTTATAAGATAGAAAAATTTGTAAGTAACATCAGTTCCAATGTGATTTCATGAAAATTTGCTTTTATGTGTACATTTAGGAATAGGTATCCAGAGATACAGCCCTCTCCATTAAAAAGGTCACAAAAAAAATCTGGATACATTGCAATTTTTATTCTTGATATAGTAGCTTACCAAAACATTGTACAGAAATCATTCTAGAAAAAAAAGTAGCATCATTGCCTTAAGTATGCTTTAAGAACATTAAAATGTAACTTTAAAGCCTCCATTCAGGGTTGCAATAGTTCATCCACCAGCAGATGTTTTCTCTTTGACAGGATGCTTATACTCCAAATACAACTGCTAGAGAGAGTGAAAGAATACACAGTGCTTTAGTGCTGGAGACTGAAATCCAAATGAAATTTATATGGGTTCATGCCCTATTTAGGAGACGTATTTTTAAAGGGGACTTGGAAATATCTTGGAAATAACTAAAAGGATCTTGAAAGACAACAACATTCTCTGTGTGCCACCACTGAATAATGAATTATTCAATAGCAGGATACTCTAAAAGACCACAATATATATAGCCTGGCTGAAGCCTGAGCTGGCAGGGTGCTCTAGTGCTGCCCTGTGCAGTGTGGGTGTGTGCGTATAGGAGAGAAACTGGGAGATCCCACAAAAGGCTCACACCAAAAGCATAATGTGGCAAATTCTAGTAGGCTTTCCAGGAAGAATTCTCCTTTCCATTTTGGTGCTTCCAGAAAGAGACATAATTAAAAAATATTGGAAAGACAAAGTTGATTTGAGTTTGGTTTTCCTGTTGCGGAGGAAGAAATCCTCCCAGCAAACAACCACAGATGAAACATGGAAGACTTTAAATCCCACATTATATTACTCTACCTGAGTCTGCCAGAGCAAAAACCTGGCTGCTCCCCACATTGCTGGATTTTGAGGAACATCCATGGTTCCCCTCTCCCAGGTGTCACATCCTGCATCTGGCACAAGGCAACTCTGAATGTGCATAAAAATGAGATCCTGGAGACCAGTGATGTCTAAAGAGCCCTGGGGGTCCTGGTGGATGGAAAGTTGAATCTGAGCCAGCAGTGCCCTGGCAGCCAGGAGGGCCAAATGTGTCCTGGGGACATCAGGGACAGCACGGCCAGCAGGGCAAGGGAGGGGACTGTCCCCTCTGCTCTGCTCTGGGGTGGCCTCACCTCCAGGGCTGGGGCAGTTTGGGGTGCCAAAATACAATAAAGATACCAATGTCTTCTGTCAGTGATCAGTGACAGGACCTGAGGCAACAGCCTGAAGATGTGTCAGGTTATGTTTAGTTTGGATATTGGAAAAAGGTTCTTCACCCAGAGGGTGGATGGGCACTGGAACATGCTCTCCAGGGAAGCACCAACCTGACAGAGTTCAAGAAACTTTTCAACAATACTCTTGGGTCTAGTGTCATTCTTGGGGTTGTGTTGTGCAGGGCCAGGAGCTGGACATAATCCTTGTGAGTCCCTTCCAACTCAGGATTTCTATCATTTTATGAGATTTTGATTATTATTGGGTTTTTATTAGTTTTTAAGAACTGTTTGTATCAATAAATTTACTGCACAATAAAAAGAGGGCACTCTGCTTTGTTGGCTAAGATGTCTCATTGAAGACGACAAAATATCAGCTGATTGCCTTATTTTGCTAAATATGCATATATATATATATATATATATATATATTCCAGAACAGAAAATCCCCTGTGTTTGTAGGAAGCTGAAGTCCCTGATTTCCTGATTTGAATTTCTAACACATCTTTTAGTCATTTTCTTTCAGTAAATCTTAAATCTTGTCCTTCCCTTGGGGTCCCCTAGCACAGTTATCTCCAGGGAGTTCAGAAGAGGAACTGAACATTTTCAGCCCTCCCCAAGTGTAATTTTCAAATCCTCTCCATATATGTTGGGTGTATTCCAAGTTTCCAGTTTATCTTGAAACATAGACTCTCCTAGAATTTGTCTGTCCTTTTTTCTTCTCCAGCTACTTTTAAAAGAACTCAGAGGAAGAAGACAGTAATACTTTCATTATCTGTCCATATTCTTGTGCTCCTGGGAAAGTTTTTCTGGTTCCCATTAACCTTTCCTCTCTCTGTGTGGAGATTAAGCACTCAATCCCTTTCCATAACACTTCTTCTTCCACTCTGACAAAAGAAAATGTATCAATTTTACTATTTTTTAAATAATTGCTAAGAGCTAAATCAATTAAAAATGGCCATGGAAAAGGCTCTAAAATAGCTCAGTTTAAACAAATTTGTACATATCATTTTGGTCTATAGGAGTTGTAAATCCTATAACACCATGGCAGGATTGGTAAAATGCTGATATTACATACTATTTATGAGGAAAAAATTGTCATACAAAATGAATTTTGCCATCATGTCTTGTAAACAGCTACCACACTGATTCACTGGTCTTTTTTCTCTAAATTTTATATCAAGAAAAAAAAAATCAGTAATCATAGGTTCTCTGAGGTGATTTCCAGAATAAATGTGCTCTGTTGAATTAAGTCTGTTGGAAGATCGGTGGGACTAGAGTGGAGGAACAGGGAATAAAGCAAGCTTGACTAAATGTGTTGCTTAGTCAGAATCCCATATTCTTTCTAGAAACTTGACTGGAAGATAAGATAAGCGCACACTTTAATCTCAGCATATCTGTACAGTGAAGATAGTTGCATATTTTGTACACTTAAATGTGCCTCCTATAAATTATTCAAATATGTTCTTTCCACTCAAACTTTTCAAAAATATGTCTATGTAGAAACTGAGTACTACAGACTAGACTGCAATGCAGCCAGACAAAGTCAGGCAGAATTTCTGGGCCCATCAAATATATCAGATTGCTTTTCAGAAAGATGAGTGTCACCAGTAAAATACTGATTCTCATCCTTCCAATTTTGATGATCAATTACATAAGGATATTTCTTAGGTGATTTCTAAATTATTATAATTATTTATTAAAAAAAAAAAAAAAAAAAAAAAGCCAGAAGGCAGCTGAGACAACTAATAGCTTGGTGCTTACTGTGTCCCTGACAGATCCATGAGACCCAGGCAGACCAAGGCAGTGTATTCAGGCCAAGGAGCTGTCAAACTATTTCAAGACCACTTCATACAGCCACACACTGCATGTTTGCATCACCTGTCATTATGTTTGCCAGTCATGTCCACCTGAATCTCTCCTTTCCTACGATTGTGCTAGAATCTCTGAACTTCTTTACCTTTCCCACTTTTCATCATAACTTCTGATTCATATTTAGTGCATATTTCTTTGTCCTCAATATGTATTTTAGTTATCCTCCTATTGGCCACCAGAACCTTAATGAGACTTGACTTTACCACTATTTTTTCTGTTGCTTCTAAGACCTCACTCTAGAAAAAGTCTTGCTTATTTTCACCACTTCTCCCTGGAAAAGGTGGATTTTCCTCTCTCAGCTTTGTCTGTCCTTTCTCCTACTCCCACAACATATCCTCTTTAAAGAGTTTGATTCCTTTACATTCAATTCACAAACTTTTCTAGCAATGCATTAAATTTTCCCAAGTTTAAATCTATTCTCTTATACCTTTTAACACTTGCCACATCCAGTTTTGTTCCTAAGGTGTTATAATTTTTTGTAGTATTACCATTATTTTTTCCTATAACAGGATCACTCTGTTTTGTAGTTAAGAATAAAAGAACTCATTACCCTTTTTTTCCTTTCTTCCACTCTACTTCTCATTAAGACACAGAATTATCTGTTTATGTCATGCTTGTCTCAATCACTGTTTGTATTTTAGCACCTCTTAAGGCTTACATTGGGGGAGAAAAGATTTATAGATGTTTAAGGAACAAAAAATGTTTATATAAAGTATACATGCAGTTAATTCCAACAGCTTACATAGAATGCAGCATGAAAGCAGAGTTATAACTGATCAAAGTTATATGAACTACTTTTCCTTAAATGTCACAGTCTGTGATTGAAATAACTCTGAAATGACAATTGGCAGAGGATAACTCTAATAAACTCAGGGGCACACAATCAAGATGAGTATTAGTATTGTAGTGTTGTGGTTATTGAAAGCATCACTAGATCCTTTAGGATGAGCAATCTCAGTTTCCTGAGTTCACCTGAGCCTGCAATGAACTGTAAGACTTCTCCATCACCCTGCAAGCCCACAGGTGTCCTGCTGGTGTGCAGAGGCTGCCAGGAGAAGGTGTTCTCCTCCCTGGTACCAGTTGATGCTCACAGCCTGGCTCTGCAAGGCTCATTCTCCTCTGCTCTCCCCTCCTCTACTGCAGCATTTGAGTGGCCTTGCCTCTCTCTCTGGGAGCTTCCCTCCCTCTGTCTGGGACCTACAGCTCCATGTCCTTCCCTAGTTTCTCCTGACAGGTGGTTCACTGTTCCCAGTGAGTCAGTGAGGTAACTCTGATCCAAGGCAAACTGATCACTCAGTCTTTGGTTGCAGTTCTTCATCCGGAGGTTGCAGCTCCAGGAATAATTTGTAGATAATGAGTTCTGAGGCTGTTTTAGCCACAATAGTGTCCTGCTATTAATGTCCTGCTATTAATGAATCTATGTTCATTCAGTAATTCAACAATGTCTGGATTCTGTCTTGCCACAAGCAATTCTAAGCTTGTGCTGGGTTGACAATGTTTTTCCAGACCCTCCTCACCTCATCACCTGCCATTCCTCCAGATACGGTCAGAAGCCTTTCCTGACAGGAAAAGAAATTTAATTTTCCTACTGCAGCTTATCAGAGCAAATCTAAATTACTCCTTGCATTTCTCCTTTACTTTTCACTCTTCTCAATTGCATTTTACTCTAAGAGCATAATAAATATCCAACTGTGTCAGACAATATTGCTTCTAGCTCAGAAATCTGGCTTCATCTAGATGAGCAACATCAATGGGAAATATTATTTAGAGACTTGCCACTTTCTGTGAACCATTCTCCCACAGAGTTGATCATCCTTTGTCCCCTTTCATTTCATACAAGCATGGCCAAGTCACCTCCATTTTCTAAAGAAAAAGACACTCAATATTCCTCTCCAGCAAAATTTTGTTTTCATCCTTTCTCTGCAATTACTATGGGCACAGAATATTAAAATAGCTATCCCTAGCTGAGTTTCCATGTATTTTCCAGAAACCAGTTAAACAAAGCCCTTAGTAGACTCTGCAGATTATATGAAAATAGGTACCCCATTTTCTTTCTTAATTTAATAGCTTCCTAAAGCCATTTTTTCCCTTTCTTTGTCTTTCTTCTGCTATTTGATCCTTTCTAATTTTTTTTTTTACCACACCTGATTCACTATTTCAGTTCATTCTAAACATAAAAATATGATCTCAAATCCTGTTGTAATTTTCTCCATGGTTACCAGAGTCCCCTCAGCCTTGTGCATTTTCCTTTTAAATTATTTCTTTCATGAAATGTTTCCACAGAAATCAAATTTACTTTCCATTGTTACATGGCAACACATCCCAGAACTGTATTCTTGCCCAAAAATTTACCACATGTGACTTCAGGACCTTATATCTGTAGTAGAAAACTACATCTTTCCTAATATCTATTGTGGAAAAAGAGCCCAAACAAACCCAGCATTTGCACTGCTCTGTTTCAGATGACTACTTTAGAAAGAATGGCTTCCTAGTTGTGTCTTATTTCAGCTCTGAAAGGGTTTGGGTGGATATCAATTAGAGTAATGTATCCCCATTCAGGATACCAAAGCTAAGATGTTCATTTGATTTCAATTAATATTTTACTGGATGCCCAACTGTACATTTAATTTCAATTGTCTAAACCATGTTTATTCACACTGCTCCTTCTTGCTGTCTTGGTCTCATCACCAACAATCTCTATCCATCTCCATTCATGCATCCATTTTGTCATGGATGTCAGTTTCAAATCGTATTTCTTACTCAAGTCATCATATCTGAGTTATTTATATCTTGGCAAGTTTTATTTTTACAGCCGAGACAATGAATGTCTATAATTTTAACCTTTATCAGTTTAGTGCTTTTTTTTTCCATCTCAAATGAAAAGTTATTCAAGATGCACGTGACAAATCCATAATTCATTCCTATTACTTTGATGACACAAATTCCCTCTTTTTATTTCTCTGTTGAATTCTCTTTATCATACCATAAATGAAAGTAGAGAAAAAAGGCTTCACAGTATGTCAATAGTCTTTTCCTTTATCCTTCAATATCAAGGATTCACCTTGCATTTGCCACTCACAAAGAGTTCACAAAGCAATTCCCCCTCCATGTCCTCAAGGGCAGTTACCCATTTATAATTACCAATGAACTATTGTTTCCTTGTGATTGTTTATGTATTAATCATAATGCTATTATGGGTTCTTTTACACCCTTTTCTGCAAGCTATTGAGGTAAAGAAGAGCTTTCCTTCATTATACAAGGACCTCTTGAGTGGAGTCTGGACAAGGTTTTCTTCCATGAAAAGAGAATTTTAAAACGAAAATAATATGAATTTTTTATGTATATTTTTTGTGTGCATACTTTGTATAACAGGAAAGCCTCACACCAAAATGTCATGGCAAGACACAGGGAGAGATTAGTTCTCTTCTTAATGGATCTTCTGTGACCCATAGTTAAATGTAATTAGCTCAATAAATTCGTAACTCTGAAACCTTATTATTAAATTCTCAATTGCTATCTAAAAAATATTTTAATTGCAGTAATACAAGTAAAGGACAGTTCATAGGTATTCTGTGAGCTGTACTGTCATACTATGACAATTAATTTGATATAAATATTAGTTATTAATATAGTCAGGAAAAGTACAATTATTGTCTAACATGAATGCAGCATTTTTTCTTTCTCGGGTTCTTCTCATTCACATGGAATAAAATAATTCCAATATTCTGACAATAAAGTGAAATGTACGATCTTTTTATTTTTTTTCCTAATACTTGTGATGTAATTTTGAACACTAATGCAATATAGTAAAATTATTAAAAAACCACATAATTACTTGATGCATTTAATGTAATCAAAGGAAACAGTCCAGAAGTGACAAAACTACTTCAGAGTGATGAAAGTTGTTATCATCTTTGGGTTTTTCATGTCATCAGAGGGTACCATAATAGTGTTATAACAGTAGCCTGATAAGAGTGTGATATCAATAGGCTGATAAGAGTGTGTGTGATATCAATAAGCTGAAAGAATGTTGCACTGGAATTTGAATGTTGCACTGGAAGATTATCTGAAATATTTGCATTGGGAATTAATCTAGCACTCTACCATGGTACGATGCAATACATGAGATTTCCAAGCAAAATCAGAGAAAGGACAAGTGGGTGCACACTCAGCTCACCTCTGACCAAATTCAGCCCACTGGGGATTGGCATCAAAGAGCTGTCAAATGCAGGTCAGTTATCCACGCACAGAAGAGGACCTGTATTTCTTGTAACTAGATTTAAATTCACAGCTGCACTTCGTGTCAAGGCACTTAATGCAGCCTATGAGCAAACATCCACAAGGTCATCAGCCTCGACATAAATACAGCAGAGGAACCATTCACAAAAGGCTGGTATCACACAGCTGGTGCATGAGGCACAAATACAGGAGACACATCCATGTTTCACAGCGACAGAGCAGGAAAAGAAATTTTAACCAAGAACCTCAGGTATCATTCTTGAAGGACATCTTGATGAATCTTTCCATTTTCTAAATTCTAGTCAGCTAAGGGCAAAGGAAGAGTCCACCTGTGCAAATCAGATCACTTTCTAAACTGAGGTTATGTGGGACATATAATTAGTGAATTAATTGATATTTTGCCCCTACATTTTTTGAGTAGTTTGCATACAGTATGAAACTTTATGCTCTGTCTCTGAACGTATGAAAGTATGAAAGCATGAAAGTGTGCTCCATGTCTGGGGATAGAGCATGGAGACAGGAGGCATGTGAAACCTAACCTACAAGTCTCTGAGTTTTCAGGAAAACTGAATATAAAACCAAGGACTGATTACAGATGTTTCCTTGCAATTTCCAGCCTTAAATATCTTAGTGTGGTTAAATTATGAGGGCACTCCTTGAAACTTACACTTGCTATCAATCTAAGGTTGAAATTAAGAAAATTATAACTTTCTTGAAAATGGTTTTTGCTGTACATATAAATTAACTTTTATCTCCATGACAGCTTGTTTTCACAGCTGGTCTTTTAACTTCTAATCCTCAATTTGGCTCCTGAACAGAATCCACACACCAGGTTTTTTATTTAATATTCAATCCTCTTCCTAACGCCTGTCAGAAACCAACTTTTGAACAGGCAAACACAAAGAAGTGCGCTTTAATTGTTCATTAAAAACTTTCTGTGCAATTTTTAAGTGCTAGGAGACCAGCAAGAAAACCCTGAACAGTAACACCTCCTTCTATATATTCTGGATTTCCACACAAAAATATTTTCACCTTTTCTACCTCAGTTTTCATAAACATTTGTCAAGTTTAATACCCTATATTTAAGACCACATATAAACAAAAAGGTTTTTTCTTTTCAAGTACTTAGTTTATATAAAGTGTGTCTATATCTCTCAAGATGAATTAACATGCACAGAATAATGAGACATCATAAAATATGCTCAACAACAGTCATACTCAAACTTCATAAAACAAAGACTAATCCCTAATAATTACCATTCTGTAAAAACATGCTGTGGTGCAGTAGAACAAAGGACTTGAAAATTAATGATTTCAAAATAAAAAAAACCAATAATTATTTTTAAAAAATTATGTTCCTTGTTAGCAGAGAATCATAAGAAATCACAATATGTCAGCCTTATCAAATCCCACTTTTACTTATGTATAATATACCAATACATATATACATACAAGCTACTGCGTTCTTACATTAAGGAGGTCTTATAATAATCAATTTTGATAGGATACATGAACATCAGTTCTATCTTGTTTCAATTTGTTAGTTCTTCCTTTCCATCATCCTTTCCATCACCATTTGTCAAACTAGAGCAATAATAAAAACACATTGTGTTACTTTACTTTATATAAAATATGTAAAGTATGTAACTTTACAACTTCTTTCAGACGATGAAAAGAGATCCAGAAGAATCAAATATTATCCTTACTTATTTTAACTTTTTTTTTCTTTAATGAGCTCAAAACCAGCTGCTTTATTTAAAGATTTCTGCTTTTAATTTGCATTTTATTTGAACCACAAACTGGGACTTCAAAAACGATTGCCCATTCTTTTAGCTTTAATATCTGAACAACTTAAAAAATTATGTCATGTAGAGGGAAAAGAAATGGATTTTAAGTATATGTTCTTTCATAATTACTTTTCAGTTTTGCTTAGGTTGTTGAGGTTTTGCTTGCTTGCTTCATTTTGGGTGGGTTTTTTACTTGTGCATTTGTTTGGTTTGTTTGGGTTCTTTTCTTTGTTTTGGTTTGTTGTTTTGGGTTTTTTTTTTAAGTGTAGCTATTGAATAAGCATGATGCTTACAGCTTTGTGCTTTGCTCCTCCAAAGGAAGTATGAGACCTGAAACTCATTAATCATGAAGTTGTGCTTTACTTTGTGACATTGATCATGCCAGCCCCTAATCGATCAAAAGCACTGTAGGGGCATTTAACTCAGTTTGAGGTCTAGGAAAGAAAACCATACATTATTCAGAGATGTCTGGAACTCATGGGTCAGGAAGACAGATTGCATAAAGAACTGCAAAACTAAAGGAGTTTTAGGTTCTGACATGGATGCAATCGCTTCAGAGAAGATTAAAAGTGTGGAATAACAGTAATGGAAATTTTATTTATTTACCAGAACTACTGTAGTACAAGTTTCTTATCTCAGCAAGCTATCAGATAATAACGATCTTCAGATGTCATCAACCTGTGTGAATTTAAACTCATGACCTGAACGTGACAGATCATATATCCCTCTATGACTCCTTGAAGACAGCAATTTGGCATTTGGAATTACTTTTTTGAAATAGATAAAAGCATAGCATCTTTGCTTGGTGTAAACGGGGATCAGACAACATACACTAAAACTTTTGTGAAAATACATTTATTTACAACGACTCCTGATAAAAAGATTAAGAAATATTTAAGTGGTCATCATGTCACAGAACTCTTAAATATGTGGCTTTGTAAGCTATGAAGAGGAACCAAGTTAACAAGCATTCATAAATGCAAGAGATAAATTTCAATTGCAATTCTATTACCAAGCTATGCAGAAATACTTTAGAAACTAAAAAAAATAATTTTTTTAATTAATGCAATAAAGGCAGTCTGAAGGAGAGATATCTTCATGGACCATTATTGCAGATTATTTTTATTTAGACTCCTGGTAGTCTTAAAAAAGATGCATGGAAGAGGGCCGGCTCCTCTCTTTTTAAATCTCTGTTTTTTATCTTTTTGTAAATCCACAGAATTGTTAATTTTGGAAAAGGCTACTAAGATTTCTGAGTCCCACTGTTAAACTAGCAACACTGTCTTCACCACTGAACCTATGTGCCACACCTAAAAGTCTTTTAAATAACTCCAGGAATGGTAATTCCACCAGCTCCTTGGGAGCCTGTTCCAGTGTTTGATACAACCTTCTCCATGAAGAAATTTTTCCTAATATCGAATATAAACTTTCCCTGGTGCAACTTGAGACCATTTCTTCTTGTCCTATTGCTTTCAGCTTGGGAGAAGAGATCGACCCCTGCCTTGCTAAAATAATCTTTGTGGTGGTTTCAGAGAGTGATAAGGTCTCCCCTGAACCCTCTTTCCTTCAGACTAAACAACCCCAGCTCCCTGAGGTGATCCTCCTACCATTTGTGATTCAGACCCTTCCCTAGCTCTAGACTCTCTCCAGACCCTCAATTCCTTTCTTGGAGTGAGAGGCCCAAAATTGGACACAGGACTTGAGTGTGGCCTCACCAGTGCCCAGCACAGGGGGACAATCCCTGCCCTGGTCCTGCTGCCACACCATTCCTGATCCAGGCCAGGTGCCATTGGCCTTCCTGGCCCCTGGGCACACCTGGCTCATGTTTAGCTGTTGCTGACCAGCACCTCCAGGTCATTTCTCTTGAGCAACTTTCCAGCCACTCTTCCTCCAAACCTTGTCTAAGATCATTGTGATCTGAGTAGAGGATCCAGTATTTGACCTCATTAAAACTTTGCTTCATTCCGTCAATCCAGCCTGTTCAGATCCCTCTGCAGAGCCTTCCCACACTGCAGTGTATCAACACTCCCCATCTTGTGGTCATCTGCAAACGGTGCCCTGGATCTCCTCATCCAGATCATCAAAAAAGGTTCAACAGGACTGGCCCTAGTGCTGAGTTCTGAGGCAAACACCACTGGTGTCTGTCTCCAGGGGGATGTAATTCCATCTCCCACCAATTTCTGTGCCCAGCAATCCAGTCAGTGTTTATCTAGGAAACTGGGCACCTGTGCAAGCTATGAGCAGGCAATTTCTCCAGCAAAATGCTTTTGGAAATTATGTCAAAGGGTTTTCTAAAGCCAGGGAAGTAATATCCACAGCCTCTCCTTTACCTACTAAGTGGATCATCTTGTCATAGAAAGAGATCAGGTGAGTCAAGTGGGACTTGCATTAGGAAGCTCAGCCTCTTCCTTCTCCTTTGTCATTATGTTTCCCTCTACACATAAAGGATGAAGATTGTCCTTAGCCCTCCTTTGGTTGTTAATGTATTTATAGAAATATTTTCATTGCCTTTTATGACCATAACCAAATTAACTTCTAGTTGGCCTCAGCCTTTCTGATTTTATGCCTTCATAACCTCCAGACATCCTTGTAATCCTCCTGAGTGGCTTTCCCCTTCTTTCAAAGGTGGTAAATTCTCTTCCTTTTGTTCCCTGAATTCCAGCTGGTTTCCAGCCAAATCTTTCTGTTCAGGCAAGCCAGTCTTCCCTGTTGGCTCACCTTTCAGCACACAGACACTTGTGCCCCTTAAGATTTTCCATCTTGAGGAATATCCAGCCTTCCTGGACTCCTCCAGCCTACGGGACTACCTCCAAAGGGACTTTTGTCAGTCTTTTAAACAGACTTCCCTCCATAAGTCAAAACAGTAGTTCTGCTGACCCCACTCCTTTTTTTCAATATAATCATTCATCTGATTATATTGAATTGCTTTACTTCAGCATGAACAACCATTCTGTAGTGCCAGTTATTATATCCCTACATCCAATTTATTTAATTGGCTAAAATAGACAGAAATTGGCTTTTTCTGCCTCCAGAGAACATTCAACTTCCAAATGACTATGTCTGGTTTCTGAGTGAAAAATTGATGTTGCCAGCTGACCAGTCATCTCTGATCAGGTAGCTCACATCTAAACAAATAACCAAATCTTCAGGAAGATTTACACAAATAGCAAATAATTCCAGATAAATCTGAAATGAAAACATAGACATATATAGAATGCATATCTATCAATTTGTATTTAGAAATATTTACTAATTTCCTTTCAGTTATTTGTTTCTATATCACTATTGTTCATTGATAAACAGGTAAAACATTATTTTCTACACACACATTGCAAGGGCAAAAGCAGCACTTTAAAAGCACAGATAACAAATAGTGCTCTATCCTTCAAATACAAAGGTTGTCCCGTTACAAATATTTAAGTAAAACTTCACCTAAAAAATCTCAGGCCTTTACTTTCATACAATTTAATTTCTCATTGCTTTGCTTCTTGTTTCAGTTTACCCAATGGACTATGATAGATTTTGTTGACTGTTAAATGTCCTGATCCAACTTCATCCAAGATGGCTGGACCTCTTTCTCTTCCTGTATGCAGACCTTGTGTACAATAAGACAAAACTTGGCCCACCAGTGTTTTGCTATAAACCAATCTTTTCATTTGCTCTCATAAACCATCATTGTAATGAATTGTCACGTTTACAAAACTATAAAATTTCAAGTGGTTTTTTTTGGTGGTGACTGTATGACATGGCACCCTAGGCTGTTCCAAAGGTTTCAGTGTCTGATAGAACTTCAATGAGAAATAGATGCTTGGCTAGGCTTTTGCTTTTAGCAAGCATTTAATTTGAAAAATTAGTAAACTCTCTCCCATGTAATTTTCATTCCATATAAACTCCTCAAATAAAATAAAATAAAATAAAATAAAATAAAAAAAATAATAAAAAAAAAAAAAAAAAAAAAAAAAAAAAAGTGATTTTCAGCCAGCTCTTAAAGCTCATTAGTACTCAATACATGCTGTGGCTTCACCAAAGCTCTGAAAGTCAGTCATAGTACCTCTAGGTACCCTTGCTCTGCCTGTGCTTTACCACAACCAAGCACTTAATTTAGTGCATATCAAACTATTGCAAAAAAAAAACCAAAAAAAAACCAAAAAAAACCACTATAAATTCACCTCATGGTTTGCACTTTATTTTTCTAGTCTTTGTTTCATTATTTTCTCCAGAATTATAAAAGGTTCACGAGAGCTCCCTTTACTAAAAATGGACCTCTACAGTAACACAATATTTGTCTTCCAGAGTTTCTGGCATCTTGGATGATGTCTCCAGTATTTTAATTATGGAATTTCCATTTCAGTTGATGCTATCTACATCATTAAGATATAGAGATAAAAATGCAAATACTGAGAAAACCTCATTCTATATAAGACATCTTTACAAGATAAACTGTTGAACATTTTACAGTCAAAGCTTTCAGTCAAAGGTCAACATTGTAAATATTAATTAACTAAACTGTGCTAAAAAATTGTGACTGCTTCCCAAGACTTGGGAGAGTATTTGAGAAGCAAAACGTCATATATATGGAATATATCTGTGACTATATCTCTCATATATATAGAATATATCCCTGAATTAAGTCCAAAGTTAAAATCTTTCAGCAACTGCTTGCATGAACACAAAGATTCTCTTAATGATTACTATCATGTTAATGTATTTTACAAAAGAACAATATAAGCTGGCCTACAGAGAGGGAAGACATGTTCCTTTATTCACCACTACAGAAAGCTTAAATGAAGTGCATGACCAAGTCCTTGTTTGCATGGGACTAAATGTGGGATGCATTTCTCCATTTTGTGTAGTGGGTGCCTTATAATGCCATTGTTTAAAAGATTTATTCCTTCTTTGTTCAAAAAACCAAATTCTTCATTAAAAAGACTATATGATATTTCAGTATTTAAAGAGTTCTAGTTCAGAGAACATGAATGGCATTAAATTCATCAGTGCCTCCCTATCATCTTTAGGCAGAAGGGTTATAGCAAAAAATATTTTTTCTGTGCCTTATCTTCAGTCTCAGAGGGAGAAGAATATGGCAGACCTAATTATATTCACAATGAACTTAGAGGAAAGTGGTTCTGAGCTGAAATTCTCATTGAAACAATAACTCATATCTCCACATGTTAATTCATAAATAGATGCCAAACTGTAGGATGAGGAGTTTTTCGTATGTATCAACTATATTTAGTGTTAATGAGCTTTTTAAATAGTTGTCATGAGAAGTCATGTACCCAGAAATTTGATAAATTCCAGTGTCAGAGAGGAATAGACCCATTCAGACAGTGAGCCTTCAAACTATATTCGAAGAATGATATTTTCCTCCATGCTGTATCTGAATTACCCATTAGCCAAGAGAAGTGGAAACAATCTGACACCAAATGTCATCAAGCTTATTAATGTTGCACTCAGCACTTGTGCAACATTGGATGGCATCACTTTCATTACATGCCACAAGAAGGGCAATGATACAGAACAATAAAACATCATTTGAGAAGACTTGCAGGTGAGTTTTCAATAGTAGAACATAGAATGACAACAATTATCTTACACGTTCAGAAGTCAAAATTTAGGGCACAATTTTTGACATAAATTTAAAATTTTAAAAAAACTTTAGCAGTTTCTTCACAGTTATCTTAAACAGTATTTAGTGATATCTAATACTGCATGGCAACTTTTATATTTTTAGTTACCTTTGAAGCTCAGCTCTAAAAGTTATTTCTCATTGACATGACTAGGACATTGCAAACTTTAGCATCTCTCTTCAAATCAAGTAATCCCTTCAGTCTAGTTGATATTGCAAAATGTGCTCCAGGCATTTTCTTTTTAGCACCATAAATGAGATAGTGTTCAGCTCTCTTGCATACTTATGCTGCATACGAAAGTGAGGAAAATTTATAACTATTGCTGAAATCGGGTGATGCTAAAAATCTAAATTTAACCTTCAGGAATGTGAAAAATGATGCATCTATTTTCACTCGGACTAAAGAGTGCTTACAAAATACAGAAGATGTGCAAATGTCTGAGTTCAGGAAGAATTAAAGTGTTCTGATGTCCTTAGTTGTACATCTGTGACCAAAATCATGAATGAGTTTAAGTTACCAAGGAGGCAGAAGAACAATTTGCCCCTACTTTTGATTATTCTCAAATGCATATTAGATTACTGGAAAATATGCCATTTCTTTTAAAATAGGATAATGATTTATAAGGTTTTTTCACAACCATTTATGCTCACATGCTCAAATGCAATAGGCATCTAATATTAAACTCAGTCTAAGCAACTGTCTCAGTAAATATAGATTGAATTGAAAGTCAGGCATCTCAATATCATTTGGGATTTGAGTCATGGTAAACAATGAAAAAGCAAACTAAATGAGGTTCACAGTGTCAATGTTATTTCAGAGGAATAAAAAAAAAAAAAAAAAAAGAAACAGCACAGGACTGTGAATTTTGACATATTCTGTTATTTTTTTTCCAGCAAAATCAGTATTCTTGCTTTGGGGACTCTATTGTGAGCACTTATGCAGAAGCTCAAGCCTGGACATGTGATTTCAGTGAGTGAATTATATCTTTGGGAGGAAGAACAGAGGCGAATTTCAGAACAGACCTGCAGGCTCAAGCTATACAGTAAATTTTGGTTTTATTCATCTGTGTTGAAGGCATACAGCTTCAGTCTCATTTAAAATGACAAATTACTTTTCCCCACCAGCTTCCCCTACATTTACCCCTGAAAATCAGTGGTCGATATGTATGTCCTCGCTGCTATTTTGATTTAATTTTATCTTGTATTAAAAATATAATCTGTCTGAAAGTGTTCTATAGATGTACACAGTTTTCCCAGATTACTGCAGTATTGCTAAGGTAGTGCCCTTTAAATATCAGCTTCATCAGAAGAGGCTTAAAAGTCTTTGAAGTGGCTGGTGAGATAGAGAAGTGACAAAACACACAATTTACTTTTTCTACAGAAATGCTCTAACTGTGGGACAGCTATGGTGTACTTCTACCACTGAGTGTAAGGGAAACATTCCATGCCTTCCTCCACTGGAGAGCTGAGATATCAGCTATTCTACTTTCTGCTCTCTCATTCTCTTTGAGATACTTAGGAAAGCAGTGAATCTGAAAATTATTAAACTTCATATCATAAGTAACTGATAAGCTATATTACAATTTTTATTTAGCAGGAGCTTGTAATAAGAGGAGCCAATTGTGTTAATAAAAATGCACACATGTATTTCCGGAACAGAGGAGGGAAAGAGAGGAAGAGGGGGAAGAACTATTTCATTTTCTACTGAAATACAGCATTCTCTGGTATAAAATAAAGTAATTAACAACAGTTCACAGAACTGCACAAGACTGGAAGTGATTATCACAGCCAATTAAAAGTGCAGGGGATAATTACATTTGGCAGACTGCAAACCCTTGCTGGAATCTGTTCAGAACACAGGTCTAGAGCAGGAGCTCAGTTAGTCTGGAAGCTGGTTCCAAAGAGCCCAGGGTGAGTGTGCCCAGCATTGGCTTTCACACAAGCAGCTGCTTACTCATGAGCTGGCCAAGGGAGCTGTCACAAGAATGGTGCAGCAAAAAGGGATTGTCAGCATCTATCAGGCAATAATTAAACCACATCTCTGTAAGTTTTTTTCAGGCACATAATTCCTTTTTGTGGATCAGCTGACTAAATAAATGTCACAATTAAAGGTGCTTCAGTCAATAGACATTTCAGCTGATGGATAATTTCAATGAAGCTTCAAAAAGCCACCACTGACATACCTTTATCTTTTTCCAACTGGCATCACCAAAATTCAGGAAGCAATTACATTGACAGTGAAGTTTAACTTGACATTTTTTGAATGCTTTTGTCAGACACCTATTTTTTGTTATGACCTTGAAATCCTATTTGTCCCGTATGTGGCTACTAATGTAGGTAAAGAATTCACCAAGTAAAAAAAAAAAAAAAAAAAAAGTATATATATATATATATATATATATATATATATATATATATATATATAAAACTTTTAGGAACACCCTAAACTCAGAACTCTTGTGCTTTTTCTACCTCCTTTTGCATTTGCTTGCAATGACCTCAGCAGCCTCCCAGTAAATAAATGAAATGGATGAGGCAAGAAGCATGGGACAGAACAACATCCAACAGAGGCATTCATTCTTATCCATATTTGTTCGTGTTACCATGTTTTGTTCACTGATACAGTGATATTTTCAAAGACACAGAGACTGGATGAGCCTGGCAGTCATCTCTGGGGATTTCAGGCCTCTGCTCAGAGGCATCAGGACAGCAGGATGCTCAAGTTGACTTCTCCAAGGATGGAGAATCCACAACATCTCTGGGCAGCCTGTTCTTGTGTGCGGCCACCCTCATAGTGAGCACTGTTTTTTCGGTTTTTCAATGGAATTTCTTGTGTTTCAGTTTGTGTCTATTGCCTCTCATCTGTTTCTGGATACCACTGACAAGAATCTGTCTCTGCTGTCTTTACTGCTGGGTCACGTATTTATGGGCATTTATGAGTCCCCCCTGAGCTGTCTCTTCTCCAGGCTGAGTGCTCCCAGTTCTCTCAGACTCCCCTCACTTGTCAGATCCTTAATTTGGATCCTTAATTTAAGGATCCTAATTTAATAATAAGGATCCTTAATTTTGGTCCTCAGTTTAAACCCCTTCCCTGGGCTTGTTCCAGTAAGTCATGTCTCACTTTAACTAGTAAGCCCATTTTTTTAGTTAATTTTCTGAGATTTATTGTCTAAGAAAAGAAGCACAGCTGCG
This sequence comes from Sylvia atricapilla, assembly GCF_009819655.1. NCBI lineage: Eukaryota > Metazoa > Chordata > Aves > Passeriformes > Sylviidae > Sylvia > Sylvia atricapilla. Next base: position 104,100,861 of record NC_089141.1, on the reverse strand, counting down.
CTGTCGCATCCATTTGAGAAGTAGCTGCAATTTAATTTTACAGTTCGAGAACATCAGCAATACACCTAAAATACTAGTCCTGAAATTTATTATGATTGTCAGTAAAAATACCTCAACATTTACTAAGAAGTTTTCTAAATAGATGTATGAACACATTTTGTACATAATTAAGTTCTTTAATGCAGTTTCTATTTGTGCAATCCATAATTACTCATTTTACTGTGAATCTCCCGTAATTTTGTAACTTACTTTCAGTTTGCTTCTCAATGGAAAAGGTTCTTTTGGTACTGCTGATTTTGTATGTGCTATTATATATGTAATAAGTTATTCAAACTTTTTTAATTCATTTTTTACAAGTAAAAAAGAACCTTTACAAAATAAAAGGCTTAAAGGGTATTGAGTTCTCAAGGTATATTAAACTGTGACAAGTTTATGTGTTTTTCTCCAATTTGTTGCTGAGGTAAAAGAATATTTGTAATGAATGATGAATGGCTTTGTCCCTGTAAAAAAAATGGATTATATCATACCTGAGGGTTTATTACTGTATTTAATGCTTGAATTTACTAGTTAATACATAAAATCATGAAAATACTTATATCATTTTCTCATCTAAGTCCAAAGTTTTTTGCATTTAATCCCAGAAGTTTGAGCAATTTCAGAAAAAAATTGATTTGAAGATGAATGATGAAGGCATGAAAATGCTTCCTATAAAGTAATAGTACTGATTCATTCTAAAGTATCTAAGAATAATATTACAGTTATGTCTCTTTCACCATGTTTATCAAAAAAATATTAATTGCCGTAAAACCATTAAGAAGTACTGTAAATGCATTTAGGAAATTAGGTGGTTAATTGAATCAACTACATGAAGTTTTCTTTCTGGTTCAGGGTGGATCCAGCAGAGACTACTTTGGAAGACAGAGTAGGTGGAAGGTCTGAGCCCCTGTCTGAGCCCCTCTGACCCACAATGGGAATGTATTTATGAGATGCAGAGTTGCAGAAGAGGAGCAACAATGTCCAATGTCCATTTCACACCCTTCAGAGTGTTACCATCAGTATGAAAAAAAAAAAAAAAATAAAGGAAAGAAAGTTCCACTGAAGGATTTGGAACAGTAATCAGCCTCAGGTGCTGCAAACTGGACTTTGTGTGTGGGAGTTAAGTGAGAAAGATGAAGAAGAAATGAAGAGTAGGAACAAATGAACACACAAGGGAAAAATAGATGAACCATTTGAAAATCATCATGAGAAAATTTGCTGCTAAACATTTTTATAATGTTTATGGAAAATTTCTTTGCTGCAGTAAAAATTATTTCACTTGGCAAATTCAAGCATGACTACTGAAGACTTAATGTAATATTTCAGGAGAGCATGGAAACAGCTTAGAAATAAGCAGGAGAGCTGAGAAGTTTAAGACTCTCTGGGACCCACTGCTGTTATTTCCCAAGCCATCACACCAATTACAGACCCTTACTGGAGACTGCACGCTCAGTGAGAACACGAATAGATATACTGACCCCTATAAGAAATAACTAATTTTCTGTAGATGGTGGCATCAAAAAAGAGTCACAACTCTCATCTCCAAATGACAATACAGCTCATGTTCTTACACATGTATTACAATGGATCCATATAAATTTGTTGCCACATAATATATTGGATTCACTGAATATCTCCAAAATTCACATACAGTTCCATATTTGATCCTATTTTCAGTCACCTGAAAATTTCAGCTTTCTTGTAAACTTTGTAAAGGACATAAACTGCATTCATAATGATAAATCAAATGTTAGGAAAAATATTTACGTTACATTTAAGATAGCACTATTATAATGCAAATATTTTTAATTCATTTGACTTTACTTAATATCATAATTTCATTTGAATAATAAATGAGAATGTTAGCATAAGAGCTTAAGAATATTAAATATATTGTACACTGAACAGAATAATAGTATCCCACAAATCTCATTTTATTGTATTTCATACCTGGGAATGACTTTCAACCCCAAAGTACTTCTGCACTTCTGTAAAATTATCTGAGAAAGAGAACTATCTCGACATCATTCAAACCCTAAATAGGCTCTTACATTCTGAAAACTTACCCTTTGCTCAGTACTTTGCAGCTCAGCCAGAAGATGCTCCTCCTACACACTTAAACAGAAAAAAGCATTGGGAAGAGATTTTTTTCTTTTAATGTGGAGTTAGACCCTTAAAAAATCCTATTAATTTCACATTGGGACCTATACAAGCAAGAGGAGAGTTTGGAAATCTGGGCTGCTTATGTAGGATTGCAAGGAGCTGACGGCTGCTGCATGTAACTATTAGGAGGTTGGACAGGACAAATGACACTTCTCAACCGATCTGGCTTCCATATCGAATTTCGGTTTATTATCTGCCCATGGTGAATTATATAGGTTCACCACATAGTTTACAGTTACAGGCTACACAAAGAATGCAAATAACCCTTATTTATCTAAGTCTTAAGGTGGCTAAAGTGTCAGAACTAAAATTCGACATTTAAAAACCCATTACTTCTCAGAACACCTTAATATAGACTGTGAATTTTCTACTGTGCCACAACTGTGAATTTCTAACTGTGTCACTGTGGCCTGCAGGCCCTGTGGGCTCAGGGGCCCAGAGGTCTGCAGGCCAAAGGGCACAGTCTGGAATTGCCCACCCTCAATCAACCCAAATATAAATCATGTCTTCACTCTCTAAGAACTCTAAAAGTTACCAACATTAATGGGCACAGTGAGTTCAGAGATGCTGCACAGAAACACAGAAGGAATCTTTTGTGGGGAACCAGTGAGGAGTTACATGGGATTCTGCTGGTGTGTTATTGCTTTAAAAGTTAGGAGCACTTAAGCTAAATATTTTCTCACAGGGAGACCAGGTAATTATATCCACTTTGTTTTGAAATAGACTTACATAGAGACACCAAAGAAGACACCTCAAAATCTTTTTTTTTCCTGACAATGTTTAATGCTTTATTGGGTGAAAGGAAAATATGTATATGGCTTAACTGATCTCAGCACATAAGTGCTCAAAAAAATTCAGCAAATGATTAGCTGTTGCTGAAAACCTGTAAGATAATCTTTTCCTTATAAGGATGACACTCTTAAACACTCATCCCAGTATCCAAACTCAGTTTTTCCTATTTTATTGAACCCACTAAAATATTTCCATTGCTTAGTGTTTCAGGGGGTAGATTTACAGAAGACAGCAGATGGAAATATGAAGTAGGAGTTCAGTGGTTAACCACAGAAAATAATGATAAATTGATAAAATTAAGGTTTTTCTTCTCATACCAGATGACTATTAAGGAGTAATGGCTAAAATTCACCCTCTTTGTCAACTATCTTTAGTCTACTAAATTCTATTCTTTCATTCTACTGAAAAATCAAAGTTTTTACCTATCAACTAATTGTAATATAAGAGGATGAACTACATTTAAATATAATATAGCACATAGTGCTATATTTTTAAGACTGATAAAGGTAAATGTAAAGCTTTACAAGGAAGATATTTCTAAATCTTCTTATATACTTGATATTCTGCTCCTATCAAGTCTTTAAAACCACTCCTCCATCACCTTCTTTATGGATCTAATATTCCATCCCATGCAAATAAGCACAGGAAAGGAAAATAGTTAAGAGAGAGATGAATTTGAACACCATTCCTAACACCACCTTTGATTTTTAAACCTCCTGAGCTTCTGAAATGTCTGCATGTTTTGGTACTGTTTACAATTTTGTAGCCAGAAAACTGAGAGATATGGTGTTACAGTATGAAAATATGATCAATTCAAGGTGGTGAGAAAATATCAATTCTCTCATCCCAGCCATATTAAGTCAGCAGGAAAACTAATATATGAAATTTATTAAAATTGTCAAAAAGTAAAATATGTCATATTTTTAATCCTTGAAACTCTTACTATTGCCTATAAATTTATTTAGAACAGACTTAACATTTCCATTACAGAAATTCTGCAATATTAGTTGCATGAAGTAGCATATTATATAGGCATCAGTGTTTCATTTTCAGAAGTAGGTCTAACTTTATTCACTGGGTTTTTAATGAGGTTAACATACATATTATCAGATGGGAGTATTTCTTTTTAGCATTCTCCTCATCCTAATTGTGCTGTACAACAGCAGGACAGGAAATTGTTGATCAGTTTCAAATCCTGGCCTAACATGTTCTTTCTGAGTAGTCATTTTATATGACAAGATCTTTGTAATTATGTGATCAACTTCTAAATCCTGTGTGCTGTGGCACTTCTACATGAGAAGTGCATGGCCTACGTATATCCAGAGTGTTACTATGATTATTTTACACTGGTAAAGATTCAAGCATAAGAGTAAGGGTAGAGTGGAAGAATCTGATCAAATAGAAAATCTTGCTCTAGTGTTACCAGATGCTGGACCTCTTTTACCTTGCTTAATGACAACTATGCATTGGTCATCTTTTACTAAATTAAAAGAAAAGGTGCTTCATTTTTCTTGATTTGATGATGAATAATGTGAAATCTTTTCATGCGAGCAATTGAAAACTCATTTTTGTGGATTTGGATATTCCGGTACCTGAATAATTTGCTATGAGTAACTTGGTATTTAGTTTGCTGTCCTACTGACTTCTGGATTGAGAGCAACAAGGAAACGGAGTTAGATGAAAAAGTGATGATTTTGAAAATTATTATGTATCTTAAATCCAGCATATCTGATAGAAAACATCATCACTTAGTATTTATGTTGCAGAACTTGCAAGAGACCTCAACACACAGTAAAAAAGAAAAGGACAATCTAAAGAGAAATATTGTCTGAAAAGCAAGAAAAGGAAAGTTCAATTGTGTCCTTTTTTCAAAGGAAGATGAAGGTACACATAAGGTAAATGTCAGAATGAAAAACAGTAGTAGAAAGCTGAGAGCACCTGAGCACACCAGCCATGAGTCTGCTCTTTATCTCATCTTTCACAGTTCAGCTGTCACCAGTTCTAAGTGACTGGTGGTTTCTGCTGACCCTGTATAGATAGAATCTTGTTGGAACCCTGGAAGCTGAGGATTTTGGGCTTTCTGTGCTAACAGGCACTAACCCTCAAGCAAGCACTACATTTGACCTGAGGTCATGGAACAGGCTTCCAGGGTTGAGTGGTGGCACTGGGATTATGAGTCTGTAGTTTGAATGGAGGTGTGTGATGTCACAGGGTGCAAAATCTAGGATTTAAGGTTTTGGTATACAGTAATGCATACGGTTGGGTGTTGGATAAGTTCTTCTTTCACCTTCCTCTTGATGGTTTTGGGTATTTTATTGCAATTGGGTGAAAAGGTCTGCATTGCAAACCTCGGGTGGTTGGTTACCGGGTTAAAAGTATAAATAATATAGGTGTCATCTCATTATTGGATAATTAGTGCTTAAAAGACCTTGGAAAGAGTTAGAGACAGAGCCTTGTTGGCTGGAACTCACAACTTGTGAGACTGTGCTACAGATAAGAATTAATAAACAACTGAATCCGAACATGAAAAACGCATCTCTGGAGTATTAATCTCTGCTCTAACAGAAAAACAAGAAGATAAAAAAACCCCACAGAATCTCACCAACCACAGCCATGGGAAGTGAATACAGCCTGCCTTAATGAAATAAGCAACAAACAGACACATCTGTGTGAATCAGCTGACTGTGGCTAGAGTCCAGCTCATATGAATCACTGGTGGTTTTCTGTTCCAATGGCTATAAGCAGGTGAGAAAAAGCTATGTACTGACCACCACATACATTATCTCTGTTTGTCTGTGCTTTCATGAAATTTATTTCTTCTGAGGGCCTTCAAGATAACTTCAGACTTAGGGACTATATCTAGGTGACTGCCTTACACAACTGGTATTTTAAATTGATCACTATTGTATGCTTAAACTTCTGGGGCTGTAAAATAAATAAACCCTCTAAGTAAAGCTGGGAATAAATACTGACAGATTGAAGAACTCTAAAGCAGCCAAACAAAGTCTGACTGTACATCCTTCCTGAACAACTTAAAATTCCAGGGTGCAGAATTTTTGAGACCTGGTTTGTAACTCTGAGAATTATGAAGTATTTTCATTGGTTTGAGCATTCTTTGAGTTACTGCTTAGTTGGAGGATTGAAATAATATACTTTTAGTTTTGAGAACCAGAATATTCAACAGCATAACAACTGCATCCTTTGGAACCCTCTCCAATAAAACTCAGTTAAAGAGATTTGTTCTTGGTTTTCAGCAATGTAACTTAGAATAGAATCAGTCACTAATTATTAACAGAAAAATCAAGTTTTAAACCAAGCAAAAAATACCATTTTTCACACAATGCTTGATTACAAGAGTTGAATTCTGTCCTGAAAGATCTTGTGGAGGCTTTAAAAGTACATAGAACTGTAAAAAAAAGTGAAATGGAGTTTGGAAATAGACTATTATTACAGACAGCAGTGGAAAAATTCCCTGAAATCCAAGTAAGAGAAAACTGAAAGGTATTTGTGGGAAATGTCATGGTCATGACATTCAGTTCTTTCATTTCTTCTTATGTAACTACTATAGAACAAATGTGAAGATATGGATTCTTCCAGGGTAGAATTAGTACCTTTAACAAGAACTTCTGAAAAGTTCTGTAATTAAATCCCAGGACCCTCTAACTGAAAACCTTTTCCCAAGACTAAAAATAAGAAGAAAGTTTGTTTCCACGAGCTACAGTACATGATAAAAAGGCTTTTAAATATTAAATGATATATGCAACCAATAATAAACATATTCTGTATGAATATGTGTCCTATTTAAATTTCTCAGCATTTGCCTTCGATGCAGAACTCAGTAGCTACTTCATTTGTCTAAGAGAAAACATAAATACACACAGTAACTACTCTCTTATTACTTCAATGAAAAATTCATGTCTTAGGCTACAAATCTATGTTTTGTTCACTTGGTCTGCTATCTATTGGGAAATTAGTGTTGCAATTCTGCTTTTTGAAATTATTTGAGCTTTCAGGGAGAGAGAGAGAGAACATGAAGGAAAGCTGATTATTCATCTTGTTTTACATACATTTAATCCAAAACTACTTGTATATGCTATTTGTTTATAGCTCTATGAGCAGTACCACTGGTCAATTTTATCAGCGTTAAGATTAAATCACTTCTTATTTAGTTACTACTGCAACACAAGACTTTTATTTTTTTTGTTTTTTCCTTTTTTCTTTTAATTCAAAGTATTCAAAATTATTCAAATACTCTTATCTATGCAATAAAACATAGCAATCAGGATATCTGTCTATTAAGAAAGTGATAAATGTGCTCATAAAAGGTTACAAAATAAATTCCTTTAAACACTATTAAGTTAGAGAAATTAAAATGCCTGGAAAACTTTACAAAGATAAAACAAAATCTTCAAGAAGTTTTTGGCATTACTAAACTAGTATCTTAGTAATAATTATATATTTGGGTTTGCAAAAGAATATATTGGGTCTGTAAGTCATGTCACACCTACTCTTCTGGAAACTACTAATTTAATAAAGATATTCAGCATTAAGATATATTCATTTTTATCCTATAAATTACTTATATAGAAGTAAAAGTTGGTCTAGGTTTTGTTATATTTTTTCTTTCACTGCTTTATGCACTCCTACCATTTGAAAAGCAGAACACATATCCATGTGTATCCATTACAATAAATCTAAATGTACCCTTTGGTTCTGATTTAACTAAGAGATGAGACTAGATGACAACAGGAGAAATGAGGAACGTAAAAAAGATGAATATAGAAAGCACATCATATATAGAAATATCATCCACCATTAAAAGTTACTCAAGAACTGAAATTCAGTAACAGACCAAAGTTATGTCAGCTATTGGCAGCAGACTCTGTGATAACTGGGACCTCCAGTCAGCTGGATCATAGATGGATTTCCCCAGAGAGACTCAAGATATGCTGTAAGTACCTGATAGATGCAAATATAAGGCAGTTCCAGTGCCAACTTACAGTCTCACATCAATGCAAACCTTTAAAGGCTCTTTTGCATGAATATTATCTTTTTTCTAAGGGAAGTTTATTGAAGAGCAGAGTTTCTGATGGACAGAAATGCCTCATAAAGGAAGTTGGAAATTGTAGCATGGATATCAATCTAAAAAAAAAGCAGTTTATGAGAATTTTTACCTCCCTTCCTACAGCCAAACTTGATCTAAAATCATAATTAGGCCTAGGGCTCATTATGCTTTGGACAATAATTCTGACACCTACTGGGTAGTAATGTCAGTGTTTATAAAGAGACAATTAGTCGTGTCAGTGAGGTTTGACTTGCCAAACCACAGCCCTTCTGCCTAAAATTGACTTTTCTACCATAAAGTATGATGCTATCTCTGATGTGCATTCATCTGAGGGGCAGTATCTTTCAGTTCTTTTCAGAGAGGAAACACTCTACTGACCTCCACCTCTCACCATGAAGAAAGAACCACCATTTCTCAGGTCCTGTGAATTAATAATACAGGCTTCTGTCAAAGGGGCCTTTAATGCCATCCTATATTTGTCAGTATACATTTCTCTTCTTTGAGAATACAGCTAAGATTATACACATATTTGTGCTCCTTTTTTCCCCCTTTCTTGGTCTCTGTCATTATTGCTTAACATGTATATCTCAAAGGAAGAAACTAGAAATGAGAGTGCTTGGAAAACATGCTGCATAGTTTTCTGATAAAAGCATTAACTCAAATTCAAAAAGATTTTTTTAAAAAAGAACAAACCAAAACAAAAACCAACCAAACAAAACATCCCCGAACAAAAACACCCAACAAACTTTCTTTGAAATTCTGTGATAATGATTATTTTTGGAAACAGTTTCAGCAATAGATAATATCTCTATATCCGCTGCAGCCTACAATACTAAAAAAGCTTTTGCCAATCTGAGACCTGTTTTAAATGCCAAATGCAGAGGAAATATCTCTCCTACCTCCAAGCAGTTGCTTCTGCTTTGTATTTCCACAGTTAACAACATTTATTTAAATGTTTGCATAGGGACCAGAAATAGAAATATTTATCCTTTAAGGAACAGAAGTGTTGAAGAAAATGTATTTACCCCAATTTCATATTTTCTTCTTTTTCCTCTGTCATTCTATTTTCTTGCTTTTTAATTTTTTTTTTTTTTTTTTTTTTTGGTGGGGGTGGAAACTGGAAGCTTCGAAAATGGCTAAAAGATAAGCTGTTTTGAAAGAAGAGGACTGTCATTCTAAGGCTATTTTGTTGCACAGTCTCTTTCCAAATTTTTTTGTTATTGTTAATTAATCAACCCATATCACATTTGAAAAAGCTTATGCATTTAAATGTTGAGAAGAAAAAATAAAAAAAAGATCAGCTCCTTTTTCAAGGCAATAGAGTGCTACTCCAGTTTGATTATATTCTGGTCCTTCAGGTGAACACAGTTCTCATCTGATTCATGCAATTTTATGTCAGTGAAATCATAAAGAGAATCGAGCAAAACAATTTTATTCTCATAATTCTTATTTTTCTGGGACTCTAAACAAGGTAGTAGTGCTGTAGTGAAGGGAGTCACTGGAACAAACTGAATATTTACAGTTTATATGCCAAAGGTGAGAATTGTTGACAATTAAAAATGGTAACCAAGAGCCCAATGTACCGCGACTAGCACTAGAGATGACCAGGAAAGACTCAGTTTTGGTCAAAATTAGGGGGAAAATTGGGTTCACAGGAATTACGTTTCAGGTCTGAACAGCCTGTTATTCTAACTTCCTCGTATCGTGTGAATACTTGTGTATACACACATGGTTCTGTGAATGTTGTGCCTATTTTCCACTTCATAAGGTACCTAGTTCCTTGATAAGCAAGAGTCAGAGAAGAAAGGTTTACATGGAAAAAAATCAGTTTCAAGACAGCTTAGTCCTGTTCCACGGGTAATTTTTTTGTTCCAAAGCAGCACTAATGGCAGAAGGAGACATCTAACACTAAGCCTTGACTGCCTGTGGAAGCAGAATGTCAGTCCCATTTGACCCACCTTTTCACTGCTGTGTAAGGGGAAGGGAATGTAATTCTTAAAATGGTCTGAGAGCCAGTGAGGAGCTAATGAAAGTTTTCCATGAAAATGATAATGCAGGAAGGAACTTAAGCTTGAATTATTATTCAGACAATACCTATTGGGTAAATAAAGTTGCAATTACGTATTCTATAGCTCTACACATTTCACAGGTGTCTTTTTCTATGTCTGCAATTATGAAACTCAGAGCAGTATTAATTCAAAACTTTTTTTTTTTTTTAAATAGCTAGTTTAACTTAAAAAGAAAACCAAACAACTCTTTCTATAAATCATTCAGGGTGACGGATGCATTCTTCTGATGTCCAGATGCTGTTCAGCTCATAATAAAATTATGCCAAGCTGGAACTACAGAATCTGAAGTGAATATCTGAAGACTTTTCTGTCCCTCAGAATGTGATCAGAAGAGTTTGTGACTGGGAAGGCAAGCACACAAAGCACTGCATGCTTCTATTTATAATAAAGAAATTAGAAAATGTGTTTGAGAACATTTTCCGCATTTTACTGAGTACAAAGCTAAAGATTGGTTCCAGCACTGCCACGTCCAACCTATCTTCAGCTTACTAGAAAATGAATAGATTAGCTGGAAATGGGCAGCTCTTACCTGCCAACACCACTCCAGGAGGTTTGACAGTCACAAGCAACCATGTACTGTGCAGTTTTCACTGCCAGTTTGGGATGTTTGCCTGGCTTAAAAGCACTGGAAACTTTAGACTGAAAAAACAATTACCAAGTGGGTGGTGCTGGGAAGCATTTAGCACAGCTCACCTCCAAGGAGCAGGGCTGTGGGCAGCCTGACATCCAGCAGGGAGAGAGACTGGAGCAGCATCACAGGGAAATTTCAGCTGGACACTATGGAAAATCCCAATGTCTGCCTTGGCTCTCAGAGCAAAATTCAGTGTTTAATTTTGCAGCAGTTTTAATGAGATAGGAGCTTTAGAAGTGCAATGCAGCCATGAACTTAAAGGCGATGACTTGAAATTTGGACAGGACACTGACAGCAGAGTGCAAGTGTCCTGCTTTCCTTTCATATCCTGGGATAGGCAGAACAGGTTACCACTAACATCTTCTGTTTGCTTGTGGGGTTCTGTTTGTTTGTTTTGAAGTAATACTGCCTTTCTGAGTGCAAATAGTGATTTCCACCCTGTGAATTTCTATTTGAAAACAATTATCTACAATTTAAGCAAAAATACTTTCAATTTAATGAGTTTAATACCATTAATATATATCTATAACCACGCTGGTCTCATGATAACTATCTCCAATTTCATTTTAAACCTCCAAAATATTATTTGAAGTTAGAAAAATATTCAGAGAATACCAAGTGAAGTCTGGGATCCTGATAGAGCAATGATGAATTTTAAATGCAAAGAGGAAAGAATCACCTTCTTTCAGGCCATTGTCAAGAGTTAGTACACACACTAATGCTGATACCTACTGTCAGCTGCTGAACTATGTGGTTACAAAACATGGCTGGGCTGAAGGGATCCTGTACTGACATAAGAGAATACCACAGCTATTTTTACAGAATCACAGCATCACAGAATTGTTTAGGTTGGAAGAGATCCTTAAGTTCATCAAGTCCAACTGCTAAAAACACTGTTAAACAAATATTAAAGCTGACACACTGCAAAAGCTGAGCAGAATACATCACAGTCCTTCAACATAAATGTTTGCAGTTTAGCCTAACTCTGGCTGATCCCCAGGCAGACCAGCATCTAGGAGTAATTTGGGCATCTCCTTAAGTAGGAATCAATAAATTTAAATTAAATTCTAACCCAAGTAATCCAATTTTCTTATTTTCGGTGTGAATAAAAAACAAAACAACAACAACAACAACAACAACAAACCAACCACCTCAATTTGAATCTAAGCAACAGTTCAGTAAACATCTTGATTTGTCATTCAGGAGTTATTTTTTCCATTTCTATATCAGCCAAAGGCAAACTATTGAAAGATGTCTAGAAACCAGACAGAGACCATTTAATTTCAAATGAAGTTACTTATCCTGAGTAGCAAAGAATCATGATGTCATGAACCAAATTCTTTGCAAACCTGAGCAGAGAAGTTTCTTCATCCTCTCTGTCCTCTAATGTACTTTTGGGACTCTGTCTAACAGCGAGGCTCCTAGTGCAACCTCCAAAACCGTTCAAGTCTCATCTTCTCTGAGATGACCAAAGAGGGTGCCAATTAATGCTGACTATAATGGCATTTTCTGTGATGTAGACATTGTCAGACAGGAATCAAAATGAGATATGCTTTCTAATTTATAAACAGGCATTTAGTGTCCTTTTGTCCCTCTTCTCATCAATGTAGTACAGATGACCGAGAGATCAAGAGAGATTTTGAGTTCTGAATGTTTGAACATATCAGTAGGGAAACTAAAGTTCTTGTTTTAAATATCTCCAAACCTGGAACTGTCTGAACACAGTTCCAAGAAGCTCCTGCCTATGACTGCTCTTGTAATGCAGTATTGCAGGAGCTGTTTAGGATGTGTTTTTATTTATTGTGTTGGTAAGCCTGTTTATCAAGAATGACTGCCAGACAAGGGTGACATTTCACTGGCTCCAGCAGTGTCACAAAAATCATCATTTGACAGAGCTACTATGCAAGTAGCAAAATTAGGTCATTCGGAAAAAAGACTGTGATCTTTCAGGCAGCACATCCTGAGAGTTAATTCCCACTAGTACTACTAAGAGTTTTTGAGCCGCATTTGCGGCAATATCTGCCTTCTCTAACATTTCCTCCTCCCAAATTTCTTCACTTCCACACAGTCTAAGTTCTCAATTATATTTTTTTCCATTTACTTATGCATTTGTGTCGCATTAACCATTAAGGCTTGGCTCATGACTGGGAAAAAAAAGAGATTCTAAATAATTTCAGTTAATTTTTCCTGGTGTATCAGGCAGAGATAAATCTTCCAGAAAGAAAACAAGGTAATAGCAAGCAATTTTTAAAGGCTTGGTTTCTAATCATTCCAAGCATTCACTTACAGATGACATATGAAAAAAAGATTAGAAGAATTCTAAATGCTTGTCTAGTTGTCACACCGCCTCAGACTCACAATTTCAATATTTACAGCTTGCACTCTAACATGTTTAACAATTCTTGGTGAAGTTCCAGGCATGTGGATCAAATCTCAAAGGAAGATCAAGGTTATTTAAAGACAAGTTGGTATGTGGATGCAAAAGTCCCACCTTAAATTTAGCAGACAAAATTAAAAGTATTTCTGACTTTTCCTAGCTAAGGTGTTCTGCTTTTTCTCAGTGCAGCAGGAGGAGGAGGGCTTACTGGTTGTGACAGATCATTTAATAAAAACATATTAAGCATTATTTTGTTACTTTAAAAACCTACTGTAATATTCTTCATGCATTTATATTTCAATATTGTTTACCATTTGTGCATAAGATGCAGAGATTTCTCTCAAATGTCTGTAGAGGTAGCTAACGTAACCTTAAGGAGAGAGAAAAATAGGTTGATATATTTGACAGTGTTATTTACTTTGCTATAATGCCATTTCTAGAATAAAAGCAGCTAAGCAAGTAAAGAACATCTTGCAGTGGATTACGTAGTAATAGCTTTAAAGGCAATTTGGAGCCTCTCACTTTCTATATTCCTTAGAATGAGCACAACAGTTATTAAGGTTTTCAAACAGGAAAAAGCTGCATGCTGCAGCTGAAGTATTTCATAATGACAGGTAAAGGCAAAGCTGACAGGTAAAGGCAAAGCTCCTCAAGGTATTTCATATAAATTCTAAAACGATTTTGAGAACTACTCTTTGGAGGGGGAGAGAGAAATCATGATTTTTTAAACAAGTAAATGATGTCTAGCTGTGATTTTGGCTGATGTTTTCACTGTATCATTCTATAGAAACTTGGGCAGCAAACTTCCATAAAAGCACCATTGCAATGAGATTCAGGTGGGGGTACATTCATCACCAGCTAATACACACAGAAATGCATAATGCAAAAATTTAACTAAATATCCATCACCTTTGAACTTCTCACTAGTTAGAATCTAAATACTTATAGCCTAAACTGAACAAATATTGTGTAACAGTAGTTATACAGCCTGCTGGTACAAAAAAGATAAATAAAAACCTTATATAACCTTTTTTTAACAGAATTTGGAAACAAAATTCAGTGTGATAGCTATGACAATCCTAATGATATAGTGATATTCAATTTTAAAAATACATTTAATAGTTTAAAGAGTGAAAAATACTGTCTACTATACCTGTAGCAGTATTTTACCCTTCCCAATTATTCACATCTTTAATTACTTTTCACAGTGGTTTGTCTTGTTTTTCTCTCCCTCTACTATTTCTTTTTATAAATCAGTTGTACAGAGTAAAAAGAAATCTAAGCATATTCACTCCACTTTTATTGTTTTCTTTAATGGAATGTCAACAACTATTGTAGTTCTGAAGAGCTCCATTGTACCGCGGACCGCTGAAGCCAACAGTGGGTTTTAAAGGCTGTGATTATAGCAGCCATTCATAATGACAGATACAACTGTATTCATTTAAATATATTCAGAACTTCTGACTACCTCACCAGTCTTCAATGTCAATAGCATCCTGTGAAAAATGGTATAGATTCCCACAGCAGGGAAAAATCATAGTCACATTTACACTGGGCTTCCTGTAGAAAAAAATAAATCACTGTCTTCTCTACATGTATTTTTCCCATCTCTACCGGTGGAAGCCTTTTACTCCTTCTATATTTGCCCATTCATTTTCTCCTGCACATAATAAATCTTAAAGGGGGTGTTGTTGCAGTTTTCCCAGGCTCCCATTGCACAGTAGAAAGGAATATATGTTTGTCTTAAACAAATGCTCTATCCACAGTTATTCTACTGCCTTGGTTTGAATTCACAGCTACTTTTCTCCTGCACCCAGCCAAACTGTCATCTTATTTAGGAAAAGGAGTTGGTGTATTACTATAGGCATTAAAAGTCTGCCTCTTATCTCATAGAACTTCCTAAAATATAGCAGAACTTTTAAATTGTCTTTCTCTTGTTAAAAGTTTATTTTCTTTCCAGTGCAGAAAATTCCATATACTTCTTCAATGACGTATTACTTGAAATTTGGTAAAGGTCAAATACAGCTAAGCACTTTTAAATTTTTTTTTTCTCCTCACAAAACAAATAAACAAGCACAAAAGCAACCTGTGTGTTGCTCCTCTCCTCTCCTCTCCTCTCCTCTCCTCTCCTCTCCTCTCCTCTCCTCTCCTCTCCTCTCCTCTCCTCTCCTCTCCTCTCCTCTCCTCTCCTCTCCTCTCCTCTCCTCTCCTCTCCTCTCCTCTCCTCTCCTCTCCTCTCCTCTCCTCTCCTCTCCTCTCCTCTCCTCTCCTCTCCTCTCCTCTCCTCTCCTCTCCTCTCCTCTCCTCTCCTCTCCTCTCCTCTCCTCTCCTCTCCATTGAATATTGAATATTTATAATGAAATCTAAAAGAGGTAAAACTGATTTTAAGTCATGTGACTATTATTTTTATTAGAATAGGTAAAAAAATCACCAAATGTCTCTTAGCTTTAGATCAATACACTTTTCACCCCTTTCAAATTTTTAACATAACAGCCCACCAACCCAGTGCAAATGATTTCTTTCTTTTCTCAAAATCCTTTACAGACTACAGGTTTAGCACTGACTTAACTTCTCTTCTAGAGGCTGAAACTGCAGAAAAACATTTTGTTTCATCCTAACTTGCTGATAGTGCTGAAAGGCTTCTAAAAAAATAAATACCCTTTTTCTTGTTGCATGTTGAAGATACAATCCACATCCTGAAAATTTAACAGTAGTTTAGTCAATTTTACTAGATGCTATCAATTGCTATAAAATACAAGAATTAAAACCACCTCCAATTCAGTTTTTGAATCAGAATTGCATTGCTTACTCTACTCATTTTAGTTACTCTTCCATAATATACATGAGCAGGAACTATAAAGACCTTCCACACATGTAGTTATTCATTCTGCAACAATTAACTTATTAAAAAAAATCTCCTTTCTGCCCACAAAATCCCTTTAAAGTACCAAAACTATATTCCTCATTTTTCTGTTGACTCTGTATAGAATGTTTAATCAAGTTAATGCAAGTTTTCTGCCCTTTGTTACTCTGTAGCACTCAGTTTAATAAGGGAACCAGATCAGCTGTAGTGTTTTCTTAGAGGAGTGACTTTGCCATACATTCAAAAATGGGAAGAAAACTTTCAGGTCGTGAAAGTCTTTTAATTTGGCCTGTAAGGCCTAACTCCCCCATTATTTCTATTGCTTGGGTTAGATTCTTTTTTTAATAAAGTGGCGTTTCTAAGAACTGCTCTCAAAGGACAGATCATAAAAAACAACATCAACAGTTATCATGTCTTTTGAAACTATTAAATAAAAACAGGACTCTGTACTTGTATTTATAATATTTTATTCCAATTTATATATACTATAGTCTAAAGTAAGACACCTTCAGTGCTTTATGCTTTCTGCCCACCTCTTGCAGGCACTTCTACCTGTCTTTCTGAGTGGAGCTTATAAACCGTTGTTCTCTCAGCTTTATGTGGATATCAAAACTACCATGACAGATCACAAAGATGCTTTTGAACCACACAGACAAGACATCTAGAGCAGAACAGTACAGACATTAGCTTTTGAAAATATGAGATGTAATCTGCCAACTACCATTTATAATATATTGGAATAAGACATTACAGAACACATGCAAAAGCATTTTGAAATGTCTTAGACTTTTCAAAAGCCAGACTAGGTCTTTCAAGCATCTTTCTTCAGTCTTTTGAGCCTCTCTTAGTAAGAGAAATAGCTGCATGGGACTATTTCCTATTAAGTGTAGAGCTTTTTATTTGTGCACAAGAATAGGGAAAAAATAAATGCTTTTCCTGTTGTGATCACATAATCTCCACTAAATGTCATATTATCTACATTTTGTAAATGTCTTTCCTTCCCAAATCTCTATTCTTACCCTCCAAATCATCTCTATAAACTGTCACAGCTCAAATGTAAGCAAAAAGTCTAGATAGTGTTAGCTGTATGAAAATGACAAACAGGTCACCTGGATTGAATTTTTCGTTTTTCCTGGTGGTGTCAGAATAGCTCCTCTGAAAACTGAATTTACTCCTAAAAGTCTAGATATTAAATTAAAAAAATAAAAATGCATATCCAACCCACACAAAGGAGTGAGCCTATTTCTATTTAAATTAGCTTATCACAATGCATTTTTTGCCCTTTGCCTAGTTTATTCATGAGTGACTTTTTGAATTCTCAACGCTAGCTCAAAAATTCAGAAAAAAAAATTAATGGAATTGTTTTGGAAGAACAAAACACCTGAAAATTCAAAACAGGATGTCAGCAATTCTCTGCCACTGCACGGAGGGGTGGTTGCTGGGCTGGAGGCTGTGGCCAGGTGGGAAGGTGCTCACTTTGTCCCCACAGGAGCAGTGGTCCCTGATGCCTCTCTGTCCAGGGATTATTTTTGTGCTGCCCTTCTTCCCAAGGCTTGGCTCGTCCCTGCTGCTGCCTGAGTTTTGCCCAAGGAGGGATGAGTGGTTTGCTGGAGGGCAGGAACAACCATGGCAGTGTTTGTGGGGTGGCAGTGTGGCCCCTCAAAGGCACCTCCTGCTGCTGCACATCTCAGATGTGACACTGAGATTCAAAATGTGTCGCTGGTTTGTGCATTCATGGGGCAGGCTGGGCAAAGAGGTTTTGAGAGAGAATGGCTTGGGCCACTGAAGTCAGAATCAGAATCAGAATCAGGATCACTGGGTTGGAAGAGACCTCTGAGATCATCAAGTCCAACCCAACCCTAACCTCAGCTAAACCATGGCACCAAGTACATCCAGTCTTTTCTTAAACACATCCAGAGATGGTGAATCCACCACCTCCCCAGGCAGACCATTCCAGTTGTTTATTACCCTTTCTGTAAAAAACTTTTTCCTGATATCCAGCCTATGATTCCCTTGGCACAGCTTAAGACTGTGTCCTCTTGTTCTCTCAGTTCCTGCCTGACAACTGAGGGGCAATTTCCAACCCCAAAATACAAAGGTAGGAGCCTTTCAGTGGAAATGCAAAGAATCAGAGGGGGTAACACGTTATGACAGGTCCAGCATGGGATGCCATAAGGCAGCTAATGCTTGGACTCTAGTGCCGGGCTCAAAGCTGGAGAGGAACCAGATGTTCATGGCAAGTTGTACTTCTCTCTTGGATGTGCATGGAAGGGACAAGGTTTCCTGGCATAGATCTACAACAAGAAAATAAAAAATCATCTCTCTCCTCAGTTCTTTACCCACCTGGGCATTAAAGACTATTGATAGCAACATAAAAAATGCCTGTTAGAAGATATGTGTAAGTACTGAACAGAAATAGGAGCTTAAAATAAATTTACCGTCTCTACACTGAGGCATCATAACCCACCTACTTTCTAATAAAACATTTATTGTGTTTACTGCAGCTCTCAAACCAAAACCTTTGTTTTCAAAGAGGACTCATTTTTCTTTATGTTTAAGTCACACTGAATTGAGAATAGTGAAGTACAAAAGGAAAGCTTCCAGTTGTCTTGTAGCCACAATCATCACTTTCAAATAAAGCACAGAATGAAAAAGGGAAACTTGGTGTTACATGTGAAGCAGAATTCATTGTAACTGCCAAAATTAATCAAAACAGCAATATTTTAATAAAAAACCCTATACTTATTTTGCACACTTCAACTAGCTTAAAGAAATTCATGCTGTGATTCCATCCTAAGAAAACTTAAATAACATGAAAAATAATAACAGTAATCTTGCTTTAGACATATCAAGGTAAAAGCAATATATTTTATTAGATCAACTGGTATATTAAGCCCCTGAGATTTAAAGACAGCCATGTACACCCAAAAGCTTAAGCTTTTTTTTTTTTTTTTTTTTTTTTTCAGTTGTACATCTTGTTTAAAAAAGAAATATTTCTACTACAGATTTATACTTGTCTGCTTTGAAAAGCTGATGTGAATCTTAGTGCCTGTTTAATAACAAGTAAATATTATGGAGAAGCCAGCTTGCCATTTTTAAAGGTTATAACCATAACAACTGTGCAACCTTAAAGTAGAATTCATGTGATTTAGATGCCTATATTATAAATCTACACTGGAATTTCTCAACTAAAGCCCTTGGATAGTCAAGAGATGGAAGAGGAATTCTGTAAAACTCAGCTCATCTAATGTTCAACACCTTGGCATAAAGAGGATATCAGTCACACCATGGAATTTCCAGGAAGAGCAGCCAGCTCATGTGCTAGAGAATGTTAATATTAAACTTAGGTGATAGGAGTCTTACCTCTAGGACAAAAAAAATCCAGACACATACTCACCATAAATAAATTTTCCACAACTTGAGTAAAAATACACTGTGGGACCAGAGGCTCCACAAGGCTTGTTAAGGGCTGGGAATGTTCATTGTCATATCGAGTATCTGGAGAAATATATACCTCTTGTTGAACATGGGAAGAATGCAGTGAGGTGAAACGGAATTATTTAGAAGAGGAGAAAACTCACAGGCATCTTTCTACTCTAGTTCTTCCTTCTTCACTTTGTGTAAAGAATGTGGAGGAAATTCACTGATTTATCTCTCTCCTCTGTCTTGTTTCTATGAGGTTATATCTAATATTTTTAAATTAATCCAAAGCAAAAATTGTATTAAAGAAATAGCTACCATGCATTTTGCCTGTTACTAAAGCAAGAAGAAAGAATACTTAAATTACATTTAGAAAATTGTTTCATTCATTAATTGAAAGAAATTGCATGTCAGAATAACCAATAAAACATCAGGGTGATTTGCAGATCTGTTTTTTAAAAAACTGATTTAAATTCTTAAAATCAACATCAGCTCTGATCTCTCATAACCAGAAAGTCAAAAGACAAAATGTTGATTCTAAGTCAATGGGCAAATAGTCACCATTCTCAGAGAAACTAAGCTTTCAGTCTTAAATTCACCCTTGTAATAGAATTCCAAGTAAAATTTGTTTCTTAAATTTGATATGCACTGTTTTTCTATTGTTTACATACTATGATATTTTGGATAATTAATTAATACAATGAGACAACAGCATGAAAAAAAGTCTTTTTTTCCTTGTGGAGAGTGAAGGGGAGATGGCAATACTTCTGAGGATGTCAATACTCTTTAAAAGTTACTCTCTTAATATTAGATACCTCCTAATCTATTAATCTGTTTTTTAGATGGTTTTGAGGCTATTATTCTGTTAACACAGAACCCCATGGGATATTGCTGCAGTTAAAATAAGGTATCTTTCCTTTTCTTCTGTAAACAAAAAAAAAAAAAAATCTGCTTCTAAAATCAATTGCAATGATTTCAAGTACATGTATTGTCCAGATTTTCTCTCTGAACATATGTATTACCAATAGAATTTTGCTTAGTAGCTCTGAGTTTAGAATTTGCCTAAGCCATTTGAAAGACACTGAAAGAACAGAAAAATGCTCTTCATTTTAAAGCTAAATATTCAGTTAATCCAATTGTGTATAGACTTTTGAAGAATGTGTACAGATTGTTTTTAGGATGGGGGCAACACAAAGTTCATATGCTGTTGTACTGGTACATTTTATACTCTGGTTTATTACAGTACCATCTTGGAAGACTCCACTGTACATATAAATTATCTAAAGCAGTATAAAAAAAAGCTGTGGAGATGCCAAATGCTCAGTTAGGACAGTACTGGTGGATTTAACATACTCTAGGGGAATGTAAATTAAAATGAAGTCTTCTGATTCCATAGCAATAATGTGAAACATTAATACTCAATGTAATTTTATCTACTTTTGAAAAGGTTGTCTAACAAGCATCTTGGGTGCCTTAACAACAGATTTATTTAATTTTGTGAGATATTACTGAACTACAAGTTTACGTGTCTTTTATGTCTTTAGTAGCCACTAACACATTTTTGTGATAAATTTTTGTCTGCAAATTATTTCTCTCTGTAAAATGTAGTTCATCTTAAAAACCTCACTACATTAAACTGAAACGTCATATACATAACGAAACAATCATCCTGGTAACAACATCCACTCACATTGTTTTTATTTCAATATTCTCACATGACTCATGAAGGAAGGGAAATTGATGCACACAAACAAACTTCCATTTTGGAAAGGTAATTTTCCCATTTTTTTCCCCTCACCTGATGTAAAAAACCAAACTTGTTTGGAGTTATTATTCTACTTTAGTCTTTAACCTAACACACAAAGCCAAAATTGAAAAAAAACCCTAACATCTTCATGAAAAAACCAAACCAAACCAAACCAAACCAAAACAAAAACAGTACAAATTTAAAAAGACATTAAGTTTATAATAACTCTTAGAAATAGGCAAAACTGTTGTAAATTTAACACCGATATGCACAGTAATAAACTGCACTTTTTGCATAATATCTAATTTATTAATTTAGGTAGGATTCTTCATTTTGATTATGGACTAAGATTTCTTCTATTTCTTATCAATTACTGACACAACGCCTAACTTTTACTGTCACCAGATTGTCCACAGGGAGTACAGGACTCCAGCAGAGGTCATGACTGCAGCATCAAATACTAGTGGCCACATCCTGGGGGACTCCTGTGAATAACAGAAAAAGAGCAGTATCCTGTCCATGAAATAGGACATTGTCCAGAATGATGAGCACATAAACACATTTCCCAAAGGGAACAAGTTATTCATCAGGTCTTATTTTAGGGAGAGAAAATTTTCCTTCTAAAGCCCATAGAGTCTGTTTTATTATATAAGTTTTGACCACCCTGCTTTGCCTACTTCATTGAATTACTATTTAGAGGATCTTCTCTCAACCCTAAGTATGATAGGAATAATCTCTAATAATTAAAACTGTCTTTTTGAGCACCCCAACTCAGCACATGACAAAGGCAGAAAGCAGAAATGTCAAAAGGTCACCAGCAGCAAGGTTGAAAATGAATCTGGAATTTTTTCTCCCTTGAATTTTTGCAATTCTTCTTTGGCTAAATTGCTGAAGCTGGTTTTCTAATTCATCATTTCTATTTATAACATAGAGCACAATGACATCATCTGCACTTCCTTTGAAGTAAAATACATAAAGCTTTGCTCATTGCTGTCTTCATATAAGGCTGGTTTTGAACAACCCTGTAAACCTATTTACAATAAATATTTTAAATTAACATTTATAGGGAATATTTTATCAAACATTGACATAATGTTTTGATTATTATTACTCAAATACACACAGGAAATTAATTTAGACCCTTGTTTTCAGGCGTACTAAAATGATTGCACTATAAAAAGAATCACTCGTTTCTAATTTACAAAAAAATAAATTCATCCCACTCTTCAGCCATAAATTTGTTAAACCTACAGGATTTTATGCATTTTAAAATGGTAGGTTAGTATTCTGAACATGCTGATTTCATAATAAGTCTATTGTTTGATTTATATTTTATTAGTCTTTGCACAAAGTAATGGTAAATAGAACTTCTATCTGAGTATGTTCTGGGCTTGAATTAAATTAATGATGAACAAAAGGAATGAGAGTAAGCTCTAATAATTACTAGGATCAGCTGAATCAAGGAGTCACTGGGTACATTCAATATGGTTCATACCTGTCATTAACTTCAGAAACCAAGCAGAGTCTGTGCTAAAGCTCAAAATTCTTAGAAAACAACTCTCTTTATTCTTTAATATTTGTCTCACCTAGAACCTGCTAAAAATAAAGAGGAACATACTTATGGCAGCACCTCTCTGCATTCTGATGTACTTAATGAGAAAGAACAGCACAGCAGGAAGAAACCCTACAAGAAATTGAACCCAAATTTTTTTGGGAAAAAAATGGTGAACATTTTGTCTTATACAGTTAAAAGACAGTCCATTTAAAGCAGGCAATAAGCTTCAAAGTATCTGTATCTATGTGTTTGTGTGTGTGTTCCTTTCAGAGACTTTTTGTTTTGTTTTTTTATTCACAATATTTGGTGGTGAGCTGCATATAAAAGATCCACATTTTTGAGCTGTGAGTGTAGGTATATAATTTAATAATAATGATTTCTTCATACTATTTATTTATTTTTACAGTGATTTTTCCAGCTCTAAAAGTACGTACATACATGTAGTCATTTAAGATTTCCCATTAGGCTAAAGAAGGCTAAATCTGCCAGAAAGCAAAAGAGACAAAACTTATTCAATATAACCCGAATTTTAAGAAGCACTAAGAGTTGACTACAACATAACTAAATGGGAAAAAATGCATTCCTCTTTTTTGCCTAAAAAAACCTAAAAATGAAAAAATAATGGGTTGAAGATGGAAACGAGTAAACTCTTGCTTTCAAGATTATTGCAGAAATTTGTTAAATCAAGCAGGTTGAATTTAAATAATAAAAAATTACTCTGTCAATTTATTGTTCCTACAGCTTAATTGTAAACATGCTGGAATCTGTAAATCTAACATTGTGTTCATTCCAGCAGGAGTTGTTTCCAAGGGAACTTCTCAGAGTCTAATCACTGCATAAAGAAAACAAAGGGTATCTCTGAGGAAAGGCTTCAGGATTAAGAAACAACATATTAGTCCTGAATCCACCTGCAAGGTATGAGATTTTCTTACTTTTGAGAGAATGTAAAAGTATTTCAATATTTAAAATTAAAACAGAATAGGTAATGTTCCAGCTGTAAGGCTGATGGAGTCTGTTTGCTTTATGATGTTCATGATGGAGAACTGCATGTTATTGCAGTGGGGATGTGTACATTCTCTCTCAGGCACAGGCTGAGCTTCATTTGACCTGAAGGAAACCGTTCAAAAGTAGAAATAATTTGCAGATGCCTCGGTACTATAAGTAAAAAAGGAATATTATTAAACCTAATATTTAAATAAAACAAATCACTGAAGGAAAGCATTTTTGACCCATGTTGTGCACTATGACTAAATTAACACTATATTTTTTTAATGGGATTCTTTCTCAATACTAAAAAAATTCTTAATTATGTCAGAGACAGCAGGTATGCCTTAATTAAAATTCCGCATATAAAAGAAAACTTTCTAATCTGAAATATAAAAGTCTACAAATGGCTTTCTACATTTCAGGACATTTTAGACTGTCTAATTGCATAACCACAAACCAAAAACCTACCAATTATGTTTTTATGTGAATATTTTGATTAGTTAAAAGTTAAAATAATCAGTGTATAGTTTTTCTTTTGAAAAACAGGGAATCTTAGAAGAATAAAGAAATTTATTCAAATTACTTAGACAATAATATTTTTCAGTGTGAGATGCATATCTTAAAAAAATTTAAAACTTTCCATTAAGATCAAAGAAAAAACCCACAAAAACAACAAATAAAAATGTGAGCCATGAAATAGTTGTTACTGTAAAGTTGTACCCAAGATGGCATTGAGTGCCTATAATTTAAGTTATAAGAAGAGACAAATTTTGTTCTTATTTTTTTAAAAGGAAATTAGCTTTTTCCCTGGATTAGGGGTTTTCAGCTGCTATACTTAGAGGAGATGGATTCTGCCTATCAAGAGAGTTTGGCGTTTTGCAAAATGTGTGAATTCCCTTCTTATTTTTCAACTTAAATCATAAATCAGAACATAGCCATTCCACGTTTCACTATGAGGCACACAGATATTTAACGTGCAAAGCACAGAGGTTATGATAACAACAATATACAACACCAGTATTGAAAAGAACATGTTTATAATTACATCCACAGTGAATAGTCTGTAAGAGTAGCAGGTTTCCCTAAAGGAGACAGCAATCCTGACAAAACACTTTGCGTGGGAAAAAACATCCTTAAATGGTGACTGTCCACAGTTGCCTAGAGAGAAGAGGTGGTCAGGAACAGGTGCAACAAAAATTAGTACTGTGACTAAATCTATCTGCTTGTTTTGTTTATTCACGTAATATTATAAAGATGATATGAAGACCCACAGTACTACTAAAGGAGTTTACTAATTTGGGGGTTGTCCTTAAATCCGCTGGGGTTTGCAGAGGTGGAAATTGAATAGGTTCCTCCCTATGAATTCATTCATTTTTAGCACATCAAAATCAGCCAAGTCTCTTTCTGTTTCTGTCTAGTTAAACATTAAATACTGAACTCCTACCTACACTACAAGTGATGAATTACTTTTTTTTTAAACTATTCCTACAAATAGTAACATGAATCTAGTTCCAATTTTTTTTTTTCTTTCTTTTTCCTGTCAGTCTGAGCCTGTTGAAATACTGCTGTGCAGCGGAACACCAACCAAAGGGACAGAAGAGATCACTTAAAGATGCAGCAAAGATGTACTTTTGAAATCCAGGTATCAAGTATTGCAAAAGATAACTGACATTATTCTGATATAAATCACACACTTGAACAATCTTTATCAGATTTCTTTATATCAGAGTCAATCAAACAGAGTATATGGATGTCTATTGTGAGGTTAATCACTCAACAGTAATTGTCTATCTGTACTGACCAAATAAATCAATGCTATACAACAACAAAGAGATCCTGGTTATTGAGCTTAAATGAGTATGGTTGATTACTTGAGTCTCCCAAAACAACATAAACAACATGATTTCCAGACACATCCAACAACAGAAAATTGTATTCCCTAGCTGACTATAATTTCTCTTAATGTGGAAGGAAAATGGGATACAGTGAAAGAGAAAACAAACTTTTCACCATTAAAGGAAACTGCTGCAATGCAACCTAATGCTTAACACAAGTGTGTTACGAGTTGCTGCTGTGCCTCGGATTTATAGATTAGATACAAAAAAAATTATCAAGAACAACCCACATAGTTATTCTGGAAGATTTGTTTCTTGATTTACTAGACATTTTGAAGATGCAAGAACTTATACATGTAAGCCTCTTTGTCAACCATATTTAGTTCACCTCTAATTTGCTAGGAAAATCCTCATTCTGCCTTCTTTTAGGAAATGTACCATGAAATACACAGCATTACATAAATCATAACGAACTCCCATTGTAATTCCATAATAGTAAAAGCCCTTTTTTTACCTTTACATATATGTTCAGCTATATGTTTTACATAAGTGTTAAATAGAGGTTAGAGGTCTGGTGAGAAATTGAAAATTCAATGGACTGTTCTTCAAATTCTTCTCCCACTGTGGACATTACTATTACAGCATTAATTTTCTTTCCATCGATAATGGATTTTAAACGTTGATACGGTAGTTTTAAAAGCAGGATATACTAAGTGCATCTTATGCAATTGCTGTTTGCTGAATTGCAGAGTTTATTCATGTTACATAATTACTATGTGGAACTTAATACTTCAAAATGTTTTTGAAGCCAAGACTAAATGGATTAAAAAAATAATCAGACTAATGTAAAATAGATGAATTGGTAACCACAGCACATGACGATTGAGATCGGGAAGTTCTTAAACTATAAACTAGAGAAAGTGAGAAGAGAATAACACAGGAAAAATGTTCCTCTCCTTCATCATGTTCTGCTCAAGCACCTGTCACACACCTGTAATGGTCACTGGGACAGAGATACTGCTCTTGGGTTGTGGCTACAGCTGTTCTCATGCCCAAAGACAATTAGAGCTTTTACCATGGAGTTATTGCTACAGCTGATTTTATGTCCCAAGTAATTTAATCACATGACAGTATGTGATAGACATAATTCTTTTTTTCCTGTAAGCAGTCATGCTTTCTGAATTTACCTGTTCCTAGACCACTAAAAAAAAAAAAAAAAAAAAAAAAGCGGTGCACAAGATTTTGGAACAGAACAAAACTCAGTCTTGTCAATGTATTACAGATACCACTGTGAAGTATTCAGGACAGTTTTAATGAACCATTCCTACCGAGGAACACAGCAAAGTTGTGTGCAAGTTGTAGGACCCAAAAACACTCAACTGGAACCACAATATTCAGTGTGTTTTTTTAATGTAGGAGATAGAAAGAGTCTGTAATTACCTGTAACTGTCAACTCCGTCGTTCTTCTGACAACAAAGAATCCATATTTTAGCTCACAAGTGTAATTTCCAATGTCATCCTCTCTAACTTCCCGAATGACAAGAGTGTCCTTTTTAAACACAATACTTGATCTCCACGTCTTTGACTTGCATTCCTGTTTAAAGAGAATATAAATCTTCAGGGAGTTCACTTCAGTGAAATGGACCACTGTGGACAATGCAGCCCAAAGTCAAGGGGGTTAGGAAAGAGCCCAGTCTAGCTATAAATATATAAACTAAATATGTAAAAATCTAGTCTATTTAGATGTTGGTTAAAACTAATTTTATCACCTGATTTGATATTTATGCCTCTGGCTATAAAAGGGAGTTGAAGGGAGTTGATTTCTTTGGTGTGTTTTTTTTTTTGTTTTTGTTTTTGTTTTTGTTTTTGTTTTTGTTTTTATTAGTTTGCTGAGTGGCTCGTATTTAATTTACTTATTTAGCATTACACTTATGTCTATGATTTTTATATTACCAGCAGCTCAGGCTTGCAGGGGATAATTTTTTTTTCCTTTTTAATTAAATTTAAAAAAATGTAATTAAAAATGTAGAAACAGAAGACGAGAATGAGGAGGAATAAGGATGCCATATATCTGTTTCTAAAACCATCATAGAATCAAAGTTCTCTGAACCTACAAAAGGTTCATTCTCAATCTAATAAAGTATTTTCTTACAGACACAAAATCCAAGATGAGATTCAAGCAAATAGTTGGCTACATTTTGCCTAGATATGCTATCAGCTAATTTGGACATTATCTTTCCAGGCCAGAAAATTTTACTTTTTAGGTAGCACAGTCTTGTATACCATAATTAATTCTACTGCACTGCCCACAGGCAACACTACTTGCAAGAATTTGGTCCTTAAGTAATGATGTAGAAAAAACTGCACAATATTTAAATAAAGTTATTGATAAAAATAGTGAAATTATATTAGCAAATATAACCTTAAGTATATGTGTAGAAACTGAAGTTTTGGTAGTATTCGCTGAATTTTATGCTGCAAAATTAAGCTGTTTATTTTGGTAAAGCATACATAGATATCTCATACTGTTTACTAAGTGAAGAATTTGAATTTTTCAAATAGTTCATTCTTTTCTACCACTGTTGGCTCTGTTGTCTTTTATTGACAAAATTAAAAACAACACAAGCTTCATAACACATTTAGATAAAAAAAAAATCATAACAACATTGCATAATATATATTTGAAGGCATAAATCTCTTGTATTCCTTACCTTATACCACAGAATTTCAGGCTCCCTAAATGGAAATAAAAAATCCTCAATTTCAGGACATGAGATTTCCTTGCTTTTGCTAAGTTCAGCTTTTTCAAAATATTTCATCTTTGAATTGTAGCAGAGTCCAGTGTCATTTTCACCCACCGTCAGCGAAATGGACACTTTCATACAGTAAGTTGAGTTTCTGTAATGCAATAAAAATAGAAAGAAAAGTCTAATAAACACACCAAGACCCACACATTCATCAGCACTGAGCATGCCTTAAACTGGAAGTGGCAAAATTTTACGGATGTTAATTTAAAAGAATCTTGTGATTAATTATAGAATGAAGGACGTTTCAATCTAAGGCACTGCCAGTTTGTTGACTATAACCTTCAATGCCTGTACTCCAGGACAAAATGTTCTGCATTACCTACAGACTTTCTGAGCTTGTGTTCTCCCCTGAAACTTGTCACTACATCTGCTTCTGGATTTTGATAAGCCAGGCAGCCAGAAACTAAGAATCCTTGCCTGCATTCCCACATTCCACTGTGCGATTCAATCAGGCAAAAAGGTAAAATTGCTTGAAATGATTCTTTAATTTTTTCATTTGAGTTTCCAGGTGGGGAGCCAATGAGTGTATGAAGTTGAGTACTCCCCAGGAGCACACTGTGACGGTGTAAGATTTCTCTCCTACTGTTCTGTAAATGCATTTTACCCCTGGCCTGCTGACAGAGGATCCTGCAGAGAGCACTGAGGAAACATTCATCTCCTTATCAACATTTTCATCCTCTACGAGCTGATTGCTTATTTATAATGGACTTGTGTGCATCAGATATGGCAGAATCTCAAAGATCAGTTTCCTAATATCTGTTTCCTTTTTCTATTCAGTAAGAAGGGATAGAAATACTTAATGATAAGGAAAAAGAAAACTTAATTCAAAGAATTTTAGAGTCGAATTTTCTACAGAAAATATAATCCTGTAAGTAACCATCAAATTAAAGAATAGTCTTAGAAATGTAAATTTTTGAACAGAATGACTCTTAGCTATTGATCTAATTTATGGACTTGCAGGGAAAACAAACACAAAATTATTTCCTCATAATGAAGAATTAAGTATATTTTTTTACCATGTTTGAGAATCTGGCTGTGTAAAGAAAATAAAGTTGTTTAAGCTTTATGCAAAACAAAGAAAAGATCCACTGAATATGGATCACTCTTGCTGCATTTAAGCTGGTAAAGAGCCAATTTCTATTCTTACCTGTACAAGCAATTGAAAATCACTCACTTTTTAATGAATACTTTTTCATTAGTGTAAATTACGTTATTTCTCTATTAAGATGTTACTTGGAATATTTTATTTATTTATTTGTTTATTGTGTGTCTTGAAAACATAATAAAAAGTCACTTAATTCTGTTTTTTCCAAACTGGTAAAATGCTTTTTCCTTTTTCTTGGAAGACTCATCCCTTGGAAACAGGTTCTGAACAATTCATCAAACCCTGAGGTTTAAGAGTAAACTAACTAGATGAGAGTGTCTTATTATTGGATGACAGAGAGCAGTATATAGGGAGTTGTTTGGCTATACAGTTTTCACATTTAAATATTCTCTTTAAATCCTTCCAGTTCATGTTACTGAATCTTATTATTTAAATATTTCTAGAAGGACACAGCAGGGGAAAAAAAGTGAGAGAACACTTTATTGACTTCCCAGCCCCTGAAGAAGCAATGTTAGTAAAATTTTTGCATAAGCATCCTTCAGTATTTGGAGTGAATTTTCCAAAAACTATGAATAAATGTTTTGATGTACTAAAAAACTCTGTTCTGCAACAGTGACAATGTCAATTGCCAGTGACAGAATTTCATCTGAGGCACATCCAAGTTTCCATCGCAACAGCAGATCCTTCAGCAGATGCATCTAAGGCTTCCTGCTCCATAAGAGAAGCATCTTGGAAATATTTCAGAATTTTTAAGTTCATTGTTTGGAAGTGGATCTTTCTAAACTGTCAGATACATGGTACTGAAAAATTTTGGGTGGATTTTTGTCAGCTGAGTTTCCTTACAGGATTTTCTTTGGAAAGCTGAAGGTATTATTAAAAAACCCTACACCTGCAGATGCCCACTGGTGAGACAGACTTTCTTATTTCAATTCTAAATACCAACTGCACTGTCAATCTGACTCATCTCATGCTCTGTGTCAGAAACCAAGGCTGTTGGGATGAAACAAAACTCAAAGAGGTGGGTACAGAAGGCAGGGCAGCACAAACAGTATGAGATAAGAAAACAAAGATAATGGTCTCAGGGTACAGAAAGAGAGAAAGAAGATTAAATAGTCCCCAGGTAGGAATGAAGAAGAAGAAGAAAGAGCTGGTGAGTGTGCTGATTACAGCTAGAGCACGAAGGATACACTAGATGTCAATCCTCTGAGGCAACAGAAAAAGTACAGGCAGCAGAGCCCTCTGGAGCATGCACATACTGCAGAGGGTAAAAAAAGGCTCATGTGTTAGAAGTCAGAAAGCTTTCCATATGTCTCTTACTAGAGGGACCAGATAAGAAACAAATAAAACAAGCAAAAACCCTATGGCATTTAAAAAACTGGTGTTAGCTAAACTAACTGTGCTTTAACTTACTTATCACAATACCTTTGGGGCGTTTCTTTTGTTTGTTTGTTTGCCTTTGTTTTTTCCTGAACATAGAGATAAGAAGAGGTAAAAAATTAACTAATTATTTTTTCCCTAATCTACCACTCACAAATGTTCACAAGTATTAAATTAGCTAGAACCTTTTTGTACATATAAGTGAAGGTTTTAATTTTTATGTTATTCAACAGATTTTCAAATGCTAAAATAATGAGATCTAAAAGTACAAAATACAAAAACAGGAAGAAAAAAGCTGTTTGGTGGTTTTTGTTTAAGACAACACACCCATTTAAATCAAATTTATCTTAAAACAAAGTTAAATGAACAGGTAACTTGTTAGAGAGAAAAGGAGAAAAAGCGGAGACACAAGGGGGGAAACCAGATGAGAACACACACAGAGCAAGAATAGCTTCTCTAAACTTTAGCTTTTGCAATATTCCCATCTCCATTTAAAGGAATTGCTTTGAGAATTAAGCACATGGTTTCTTTATAAATATATCTCTAAAATGGGCCAGATGGGTTTACAAAACTCCGCTTTTTTTTCCTCAGAAAAAGACCTGTGGGTAATTGTCAGTCTCCAGCCTCACCAGAGAGAGCTCAGTGATGGATTTATACAGCTCAGTACCATCCAGGCAGCATCCATCCTCAGTCCTATTCATGACAGAAGGGAAAGTGGGACTCTTCCTGCTTGTCCACCCTGGTGCTTTGCCATCATAGTATTTACCAGAGTAAACAAACTGGAGAGCAAACAGGAAGCCAGAAAATCTCTCTTATGTTTCTCCTTATCACACAAAGTTGAAAAGTAACTTTATTTCCAGCTCCTTCAGAACTGGACATTTTAAAGAAAGTCTGAGAAAACTGTTTACTTTTTAGTTTTATTTTAAATTTTAATAAGCAGACTTAGTCACTGATGTCCATATCCACTTTCTATGAATGGTCCACCACATTTTTTGTTGACTTCATTAATTAGTTTTTTCATGATTTTGCGGACACAATTTTGTCCTTTTTCAGTCCAAGTAACTTCTGTTACAGTTATTTGGACGCCTGAAAGCTGGAGAGAAAAGAATTCATTCAAGACAGAAACAAAAACACGTTATTGATAATCTAC
The DNA here is from genome assembly GCF_009819655.1 of Sylvia atricapilla. Taxonomy (NCBI): domain Eukaryota; kingdom Metazoa; phylum Chordata; class Aves; order Passeriformes; family Sylviidae; genus Sylvia; species Sylvia atricapilla. The sequence continues at coordinate 104,068,882 of NC_089141.1, read as the reverse complement.
TCGTGCTCTTAGCCTGTGGCTCCAAAGGCTCTTTGTGAGCTTGTAAACTTTCACACAAAATTTTTTAAAGCCTCTACATAGCAGCAGGGTTTTTTGAGGACACCCCTGAGGGCTTGGGCACGTGGTAAGAGAGAGAGGCCAGGGTACCGTGGGGCAGCCAGGATTACTCTTGTGCACTGAGGTCCCCTTGGGGGCAGGATCTGATGATCTCCAGTGGCTTCTGGAGCATTCATTCAGGACAGCAGTCCACAGACTTTAATGCAGGATCCCCTTTTATTTGGTTTGGGGTTTGTGTGTTATTTGGGTTTGTTGTTGTTGCTGTTCCCCAAGATCTGGAATGGGTGACTCCCACACTTGCTGGCTCTGATATCTGAAATCACAGATTGCCTTTTCCACAAAGCTTCCAGAGCCAACAGAGCTGCAAGTGCTGGGGCAGTGCTTCAGACATGGGGAAAAGAGAAGAAAAGTGGAAGGAGATGGACAGAAGCCGGCTGGAATTTTCCTCTGTGCCTTCGAAATTATCTCCTGCTTCCATACCCTGGGGGGCCAACCCAGTTTGAAAACTGCTTTTGACCTCAATTGAATTACATAAGCACTTATTTCTTCCCTCAAGGGTCACCTAATTATTTGCATGATACTATGAAATAACACAGTGCACAGGAGCCTCCAGGACTATTTGAATATCAATACCCTGCAAGATACTTGTTTCAATAGGTTTGAATTAGACACACCAGAAAATATTGTTTAGTTTTAACACCTGCTTCCATCCTTGGAAGCCAAACCTTCACATTTTGTCTTTTTCCTGACACAAGTGGTGCACACTGCCATTCTGAGTTTCCCCTTCACTCTAAACCTGTCAAAAGAGAATGTCAAAATACAAAGTCTAACTGCATTAGAATAATGCTTTCCTTGTGTAAGAGGGAGCTAGTGGCTGATGTGAAAGGCTTTTTATTGACGTTCTGAACAATAAAAATTAAATAAAATTTAGCCTTTACAAAGGGAATTTAATTTTCTCATCTTTATAATACCCTAAAGCTTTTTTTGGGGGTAAACTAGAAAAAAGTGCAAATTTTTATGTTACTGATTTTTCTGTATGATCGCTGTCTTTTTTTAAGTCAAAGTGAAACTTATTTCTTTATGAGAGCTGGAATGAATCTGATATTGATTTCCCCATTTTAATAAAACTTCACTTTCTTAGTACAAAATACTCTAACAAAATTATGACAATAAACTTCATTATGAATGTGTACTGGCAATTACATAGAAGGCAAAATCACATAAAACTAACTAATTTCCCTAATTTCCTCATAAAACATTTTATTTCAGATAAAAACTTCCTTTCGGATACATGAAAAGAAAAAAAATTCATAATCTTACTGTACAGTTATACAAAAATATTCCTATAATGTAACTCTCTCTGCACTCCTACAGTATATGAATATAAATATAAATAAATTTTATTTGAAGGTAAAGATTTCTTACAGAGAAAATGTGTCTATATGTTTATATATATGTGTCTATAAACCAGTCATATGTGTATGTTGGGGATTCCAGCAATTGTAAAACTAATACTAGAGGTATGTGATTCAAGAAAGTTACTACATAAAATTTTTAAAGCATATTAATAGCAGATTTATGTGCTATTTAGTATGAGGAAATTTTAAATTTTAAAAATAACTTTGTAATAAAATATTTGGTATTAGAAATGCAGAGAATAGCACTCATGGAGGGAGTGCAGGTAAAAATATTAGAGGTAGTTAAAAAGGATAGTAATAAATCAAAAAAACATTTTAATGCACAGGGCATATAGGGTTAGTAAAATATGGATTGTTACTAGTCTGAATTTGATTGCACATTTGATACTTAAGTGCTAGTTACAAATTTAGTGCTAAATTAGCTACTCATTTCAGTAAGGCTTCCCAGGATCATTAGTGAAGAAATTTTTGGCCAGTGAGTCATAAAGTGCCAGAATGGAAATGTGTCAGAATGATGCTAAACGTTTTCACTGCAGCAGATCAATGTACATTGCCAGAGGAAACAGAAGTGTGAAGAGCTGTGCAAAAGTGTACCCTCACGGCTGAAAACCCTTTTAGGTTTCAACAAACTACAGCAGGGAGATAATACCATAGCATGAACTGCCTCTAGGTACACCTCATTCTCCTAATACAGGACAGGATGGCACTTGCTTTTTCTTGAGAACCAATGACCCTGAAGAACAGTGATTTCTATACCCATACTTAGCACCATATGCCAGAATAGCAGAAATGCTTCCTTCAAAAATTACAAGCTAATAGAGTTATATTATTCCTCCCATTTCTTTCATTTATAGGATCACAGAATCACAAAATGCTTGAGATCAGAAGGGAACTCAGGATGTCCCCTTGTCCAACCCTCCTGATCAAGGACAGCCACTTAGACCTGCCCAACCAGGAACTTTTGAATGAGCTCCATCACCAAGGATGGAGACTTCACAACCTTCCTGGGCAACCTGTGCCAGGGTTCAGTCGTCCTCATGGTGAGAAGTGTTTTCTGATGTTCAGATGGAATATTCTGTGTTCCAGTTTGTGCCCATTGCCTCTGGTCCTGTCACCAGGCAACACTGAAAAGAGCCTGGCTCCATCCTGTTGGTACCTTCCCTTCAGAAATGTATATTTGTCAGTGAGATTCTCCTGTGCCTCCTCCAGGGTAAAGAGTCTCAGATCTCTCAGACTGTGCTCACAGCAGAGATGTCCCAGTTCCTTTGTCATCTTCATGACTCTTCATTGGACTCTCTCCGTATTTTTCTTGCACAAGCAAGTCCAGAACTGGACACTGTACTCCAGTGGTCTCACCGCTGCTGCATAAAGAGGAAGGGACACCTCCCTTGGTGTGCTGGCAATGCTTTGTTAATGCAGCACAGCTCATCATTCCCCTTTTTTGTTGCAGGGGCACATTGTTGGTTCAACTTGGTTTTCACCACAACCTCCGAGTCCTTTTCTTCAAAGTGGCATATATCTTTGTCCGTGGAACATGTGTTTACTCAGGTGGTTTTTCACTCACAGGGGATGGAGGGGAACCATTAAACAAAAAAATACTCCAAGTATTATATAAAAAGTATAGAAAAAATAATAGGGCTGGTATGTGAATGACTAGAAAAAATACAGACTTTTGAAACGTAGAGGTCCTTAAAATTATGTCTACTGTATGGTGCACCAGAGCCTGCTCCAGCAGCTGTGCTTCTGTGCTCAAGAACAATTGAGTGTTACTACATCCTGATGACTCACAAGGCCAACAAACACTGGAATGTCTTTATCACCAAATCATCCCTTTTGCTAATGCAACTGGCCTTCTTTTATAATACTAAAACTGAAAACACTGAAAATGCAGTGCTGCTAAATGGCTTTTCCCTTGTTCCTTCTCTTCGCCTGATGAACTCACACAGCTCTCAGATAGAGACAGATCCTGCCATTCAGTCTCAAATGCGAAGTTAGTTTTCTGTTCAGCTGTCCAGCAGATGCATAAAGAATATCCCATGAAGGTCTCTGTCTTTCTGAATGATTAGATATTTATCTGTTGCTAAATCTACATGAGTGTTATTTTCTGAATAGAAAAGTTACTCATTAACAGTAGATATGGACAGAGATATCCAACAATTACAACATTTATTATAGATATTAGAAGAATGACATTTGCACATGAATACGATTTTCTTGAAAACGTCTCCATAACTCTCCCCATATCTATCCAGTAAAAATGGGAATACATAAAAAAATCATCACCTTATTACCTTCAAGACTGTTTCCTAGCATACTGATGACACTTTTCCATGTTCGTGAAAAATCTCTAATAGGATTTAATGGTAATTCTGAATTTTAAAAAACCCTAATAATTCCTAGAATTATGACTCCTACACTTGTTAAAAAAAAAAAAATCAAACCCCTCCCCTCAAGAAAACCCAAACAACCCCCTTCCAAAAGAACCCCAACCCCTACAGTCTTAGTTATACCTGTTTTACACCTACTTTCCTACGAAGAAACAATTCAGATATCAGTCATTCTTCCTTATCAGCTACAGGATTAAAAGGAAGACAATAGTATGACATCTCAGTGAGAACATTGCTGTGTGAAGATAGAGTCAGAACTCAAAAGTAGCAATTTTCTGCAGAAAAGTCAGTCTTTGGAAAAGCTGCTACTGCTGCTACTAAAGCAGAAATTTAGAATGTGCAAAAATTGTTATGAAATTTATACAACTGAAGATACTAAAGCAAGTCCTGAATGTCCAAAAGTGGCAGGATTTGAAGGAATAAATCAATAAACAATAGGATATAACACAATTTGGATTTGTCCTTCATTTGAGGATCATAAAGGACATAAGAAACTTAGCTATTAACCATTTTTGACTGTGTTCATATGAACAGCTTTAACTCAAAACAGTTTCCAAAACTGCCTTAATATGATCTGTAACAATGTAATAAATGTTTTTATTTCACTCTAATTTTAAGCTGTAAAAAGTGATCCTGATACCCTCCAGACTGCCACTGAAGATCAGAGTCATAGAAGCTCGGGCACTATAAACCAATATTTGCAATATATTCACAGCAACAGCATCCCTGAAGACAAACATGGGGAAGCAAGAACTTCCACCCACCCGAGCTTCCAGTTCTGCCCAGCATTGAAAGTGTTCTCAGTTCAGCCTCCAGAGCTTCTATCCAGTTTGCATTTCTACCCTTAAATGTACTAAACACATTATGTCCATACAGTCAAGGGAAATAGAAAAATAATCATCTTTACAGAGAAGAAAAAAATAACTCAGCGAGCCATTTTAGGTAAACATGATTTGAGGATCTTTCCTCAAAGAAATACTTTATTGAAGAGGTTGAGACAGCCAGAGGGATACACTCTTTGTTGTAAGGTTTTCAAAGCATGAGTTGTGACTCCATGCTAAAGAATTATTAATTCCTTTCTTATATAGAATCCCCAAATAAATTACTTCTTGTTTTCCTCAGCATAAAACCAATATGGACCTTCACTTCTAATGTCACATTTCCATCTCCAGTGACTGAGCCCAAGTACAACACAACACATTTCAGAATTCAGCTGAGACTCGAGTTTCAAGTATATAAAATTATACTATTATTTGTCCCATATTATTATCTATCACCAAGGTAAACAACTCTGATGTGACAAATGAAAACGCTTCAGAGGCATCGGATGCCCAAACAGAGTGAGAGGATAAGGCACAGGCAGGTGCCAGACACTATAACTATATATTTTCATTTCTAGATTTAGCTTTCAAGCTTGCTGCTGTTACGTGTCATCCTCAGAAGCATGAATCACCCAGAACATCCAGACATGAAAATCCAGTCATATGAACAGCAGCAATATGAATGTAGAGCATTTCTACACAGAAGCTTTGAATAATTTCACTTAAATCAAGTGTGCTTGTGCAAGCTATTTTAATTTCATTAAAATGAGGCTTGCTTTACACATTTTAATTCATACCTCAAACATAAAAGGTAAACTGAACACGTTTAGATACATTTCAGATAATTGAAAATCACTTCTTTTTTCAGTTGGACTACAATGCAACTTTTATGTGCCAGAGTCTTTATACAACACGTTTCAGCACAGATGCAGGAGGGACAGTAGCAGACACCTCTCTTTCAGACACATTTTTTTCTTGGTGGTAAACTCACAAAAAAGTCCACTTCACTTGTCAGAAGTGCAGAATCTCCACTTTAGCTTGTCTGGCTTCTTCCTCATGTTCCTTCCACAGGACACAACTTCCAGCTGGGCTGGTGCTGCCAGCTTAATCATCTGCTGGCTGTTCTTTGTCACCTAGCTTCACCCACAAATTCCCCACTATCTAAATATAGGAATAGCTGTATTAAAAAAGCTCAATTCCATTTATAAATACACTTTGGCTCAAAACCCTGCCACTAGTTTTTACAATAGGTAGAGAACGAATGAATATATAAACTATTTAGGACTAGAAAATTTAACCTATATTGTCATTTATGTACCACATTTTCTAGTTTCTATTTTTGTTTCTGCAGTCTATTTCAGTCACATCTTGTTTCATCATGTTGGGAAAGAACAAAAAGAGCCTGTGAATTCCTGTATTGATTAAACATTTTATCACATTTTTCATTGATGATTTGCAAGTATTTTAGCATTCAGAGCAATTTGAATTAAATCACTATTTTCTTGGCATTTGTTCAGAAACATGACTTCTGCTCATGCTCTTGATGTCTTTGTTAGAGTCAGGTGAATCTGGTGACCAGTGGGATGAAGAGAGGCTGCACCAGGTTCGTCCAGCAGCCAGACCAAGCACAGGTATCCCACAGGTGGGAGCACACACACACATACAGAGCTCACAGGGTTGCTCACAAACACACACCCAAACAGATGCCCTGTGCTGCTGAAATAATGAACTGCAGAGTTGCCCCAGCCCAGTGCCTCCCCTCCAGCTGATCCGATCGAAGTCAGCAAGTGGAACACACACATACACAAACACTCAATGCTGGTGCTTCCAGCAGCTGGTTTAGCCTCTTATCCCAGGAGCTGGCCCAGGTCCACTGCTTGCCCCAGCTGCTGGCACTGGCACATGAGATTTGCAGTCCCCACCAGCTGCTGGTGCTCAGACAACTCCCCCTGCTCCCCAGCCAGGCCAGCTCAAGGCTCACAGGCATGCACCAACCAACACCTGCTTAGTGGAGGCAACACACACATGGAGAACTGAAATGCCCTTTAATGAGAAGATGGGACAAATTATATAGCTCAGACTAGAGTACCTACCATCAGCATATTTTACACTGAACAGCATTTCATCTCCTTTTCCTACTATCCTCTTGCCTCCTATATCCTACTCCATTTCTTTTCCACACTTTACATGAGTTCCTCTGTACCTCTGGTCCTTCCTCTAAATAAGGTTCATGCACCTTCAAAATAACTTCAAAAGATTATTTAACAATATTTTTTACATAAACAAAAAATGCTTTTCCTCCCTGCATCCCATAGGAAGCCCCACACACTCTTCAGTCCAAAGGCTTTTCCAGGAGGGAACATCTCCAAGTGATTGGGTGGTTTTCTGCTTACAGCTCCTGGGGATTTATAACCCATCTCTGCTTTCTAACCCTCATTGAGCCTTTGTGTTTTCCACAATCATCTTTAGGCACTAGAGTGTGACTAACCTATGTGACAGCAGACAAGGTATCAGTATACTCATTTTAAAACAAAGACCATCAGCCAGTTCTCAAAGACTACAGAGGATAACGTTATTGACAAGTTACTGATTTTTTCCCAGTATCCCTTGTTTTCCTACATGGGTCTTTCCTTGCCTCTCCTTGTAAATGCTCTCTTCTGCTCACTTAGTCACTCTCCTGGCAAAGATCCCGTCAGGTTTCTCTCTAAGACTACTTTTTATAAAGTGTTCACTGTCCTTTCTTTGCTATTTAATCTACAGACTTTGGAATCACAGCATGTTGTAGAAAAATCTTTGTTTTGAGTGTAATCATAACTACTTTTGAATGCTTTGCATTCTGGTAATAATGTTTTCAAATGATTTTCTAAAAACTTCTATAATCCAAAGCAAATGCACACAAAATGGCTAATCAGTTTCTCCATCTTCCTAAAAATTTGAAATACAACTTCTATTTTGTTAAACTTCAGTTTTACAGTATTATTTCTTCTACCAAATTAATCTCTGAAGTTTTAATTACCTTTTATCTACCATTTTTACCCCCATTCTAATATATTTCAACCATGATTTTGTCTATTCTATATATTATGCTTACATCAGTATATAAATAATTCTAAACATACACATAATATAGCAATATAACTTCCTTAAATCCTAAATATTCTCAAAACTTTTGTGTGTGTGTGTTCAAGAAAAAAACAGAAATATTTATCTTCTAAGCAAACCCATTTTGGAGCTACTACAAGCAAAAGAAATATAAAATGCTATTAAAAATGCCAGATAGAATTTCAGGATAGAGTAATTATAACTGTCACCAAAAAACTGTACTCTGAGGAGGGACTGAAAGCACACAAAAATCAGAAAAGTCTTTTTGTTTCTGAGCCACTGAGGAGCTGTTTGTTTTTTAAGAGAACTTGTTATGGGAAATCTTCCATTGTAATTATGCACCAGCAACTGCTACTCCATAATAGTAATGCTTTCTGTATAACTTTTTTCCCTTTCCTCTATCCTTCTCCTAACATCAAAATATCTGAAACAAGGGAGTTTTATCTAGAAGGCCAGAACTTAAAAAAAAAAAAGAAAAAAAAAAAAAAGAAAAAAAAGAAAAAAAAAAAGTTTAAATATCTTGCAGCATAAAGGTAAGCATCATTGGGGTTACTCCAGGATCCCTTCAGCATGAAAACAACCCAGTCTATTAGTTTGAAAAAAAAAAATAGCTATAGAAACAGTTGCTTTCACACAGTAAAAACACTCAGAGGAAAACAGTATGAGACTAGCTTTCCTGGATTCATATGTGTGTTTTTTTAAGTTTTTTAGTTATTTCACAATGCGTGCTAACGATATTACTCTTTCACAGTAAACACGGGAACTGCAAAAAAACCATAACAAACCAAAACCAAACTTGCACCTAAAAGTACTATTAGCACATGAATCCTATCTGTGGCAGCAAGATAAAGATTCAGTAGAAATAAAATATATGGTTGTTCCCTATTCCTGCTCAGACTATGGAGCTAAACCAAACTAGCAGGATGACTTAATCCCACAGTCTATTCTTCCTTCAGAGCATCAGCATACACCATTATTCAAACAAGATGTGTAATTGAAGGAAAAGCCATATGCAGTGGTTATACTAGTTATATATATACTATACACTATATATACAAATACAATTATACTAGTCTTGAATTTCAGGGGAATGCCCCTCCTTTTTAGATTTGTTATAACCTACCATTTCCAGAGAAGCAAGACTGGACACAGAAAAGCAAGTCTGGGAAGATTTTACTTGTTTGAGCAGATTTTCTCAATTTTTGTGAAAGCTAATACAGCTTCATGTCAGGAGATATGAATTTTCCTGCCGAGAACAGAATTTAAGGGTTTTTTTTTTTTTTTTTGGTGGGGAAAAGCAGTGCAGTAGGGTTCTGTTCCTGTATCAGCTCCCTGACAGCTCATCATTACTTTGTGACTGAAAGCTGTGCTGAACACTTGGCAGAACTGGGTTTATCCTGTTGACAAAGCAGAATTTTGCCACAATCTGCTGAAATGCCCAACCAGAGGAGGGATAGGCTGCCTGTTCCAGCACACAGATTCCTCCAAGACACTTCCCTGCACAGCTAGACTTAAGTAAAAATATCAGTGGTGGCTCCAGCCAGTAAGATAGTTTTTGATATTCAGAAGCAGAGGGAAGTCCCTACAGCAGCATGCAGCATATCCACATTTATGGACTGACATTTAATGTTTTAAAACTAGGAGAATTTTTACAATTTTCTTTATAAATGTGTTGCCTTGATTTTGCCATTAAAACAAAAAGTTAGCAAGTCCCTGAGTTAAATGATTACTACACACCCTTATCTCTTTCCTCTCAATCATTAAGTCTCATTCAACGGGTTGAAATTCAGAGATGTTGCTATGAGGCATGCCACGGAGAGGCGCAGGAGCCCCTAGATGCAGCATGGTGTAATCTGACACAGGAAGAGGAAAAGGAAAAGGAGGGAAAAAAAAAGGAAAAAGGAAGCCACTTCAGGGCAGAGAAAAAGTCATATTATTTTCCTCAGTGTCCCTAGGGCTACTGAGGCTCTCAAGTTAAAATACGGGCATGGAGAGATCCTGTATCAAGTGTAGCTTAGAAGAAAAAAGAGTTGTTATATAATCCCTATATCCTCTCTCCTCACCAAAAAATCCCTGAATAAGATTGTTTTTGTGGGGAAAGTCAGATCTGACTGCAGCACCACTAAAATATCATTCTTTTATCAGTTGCCCTCATTTCAGTTTTAATAAGCTCTCTTGGCTCTCTTATCTTTTTATGTTCACTCCACAGCAATTAAACAGAAATGCAAATGTCATACACATTTTTATAACAGTGTCTCTTATAAAACTGCAGTGAAGACAGTAAATTATATATCTGTTAACTGATCTACTTTTTGTCAACAAAATCTAGCTAATATGAAGATAATGCCCCTATATGTACCATATGTGTGTTTGCATGTTTTATGAACATGGGAAGATTATTGGTTACAATTCTAGCACAACTTCCAAGGAAACATTAGACTTTGAAAGCTCAAATCATTTAAATCAGGCAGTTTATGAATATTCAGTTTGAATTTCAAAACAGCTGCTCTATTTGACCATTATAAAAATTGCCACCTTTTTTATTCACTAAATACAAACATCCAGTAAAGTGATATTGCGTTCACACAAATATCTGACAGCCACTTTAATCCAGATGTGTTTTCATAGAGCCATCTTTAAAGGGAAACTTCACCAAAGAAAAAAAAAAAGCAAGGAAATTTAGATTTATTTTTCTCTGTCTCTGAAACGAATCCAGCAATCCAATGGAGGCACAGTGAGTATAGCACACAAAATAATTCAGTAACCATCCATCTTGAACAATGAACAACATGCTGTCACAATGACAACATCTGATGACTACCACCATAGAAAAAACCTCGCCCAAGCTAAGTGGGGTACACATTGCCACTAGAAGTTTTCTGACACAGAATATCACCCTTCTTCTGCTCAGGTGTTTGCCTGTGACCTCGGCCAAAGGCAGCCAAGTATTTCACACTCTGTAATACATTTACTGCATCGACTGTGAAGTGTAAAACTGTTATTTTGCAGAGGAGGAACTGAAACAGAAAGACTACTTCCCAACTCCTCACAAATAGTAATATGACAAAATATCACAAAAATAATTTAAATCTAGGTCTAAACACTTACCCTCGAAAATCAACTCTATTTCTAAATTAACATACCACAGGATGAAAAAGTGAGAAAGAATATATGAAAGAAAAAACAACCTTCCTACTTTATTTGCAGCACCCTTGTGACTGTACCATTTTGTCCTCCACTTGTTCAATCTTTGTACAAACTACTCACAGCTGTGAGTAAAAACAGGGTGGTAACATCAGGAAAATAGCAGGAGTGAAATCAAGATGCAGATAGACTAAATAGGAGGGATTAAGACTGTCAGCAGACATCTTAGGAAAGGAGCAGGTACATTAGAAGAACCAGGCAAAATAAAGGGCTGTGTTGGGTTTGTATGGCAAGGGGTTAGCAGCAGAGGTGGCCTGAGTGAGAAGAGACCAGGGCAGAGCCAGATCAGACAGACCCTGCTCCAGCTGCCTCCAACAGATCTGCCTCAGGACAGAGCTGAGCTCAGCAGCCAAGCAGGCCATGGCCCTAGGAATGATTATTTAAGGATGTACTTCAGAAAAAACACAGCGCAACAGTTGTGGGAGAGGATGTAGAGAGAACTGAAGAGCCAGCCTTGCAGACTCTAAGCATGGTGAAAAAGGAAGGGGAAAATGTTCTCTAGGTGCTGGAGCAGAGAACCCTCAGCAGATGACCATGGCGACAAAAGGTTGTCTCCCAGCATCTCCTGGAGGATCATGTTGGATACACCCACCTGCAGCCCATGCAGGTCCCCAGGCTGGAGCAGGTGGGCAATCCATGGAGGAAGCTGCAACCTGAGCAGAGAGACTCTGTGCAGAATTTTCTGGCATTTCATGGGGGCCCATGCTAAAGCAATCTGTTCCTGAAGGCCTGTACCTTGAGGAAAAGACCACGTGGAGTGTGTTCTTGAAGAACCACAGCTCACAGAAGAACCCACATTTGGTGTCCTCATGAAAGACTGTATCCCATGGCAGGGCCCCACACTGGAGCAGGGTAAAAGTGTGAGGAAGGAGTGGCAAAGGTGAACTGCTATGAACTGACAGGATTCCCCATCCCCCTGTGCCACACTGGGTTGGTGCAGACCAGACAGAGAATTTGAGAAAGAGGAATAAATTTGAGACTGGAGAGAAAGAGCAGACTGGAGGAGGCTGTTCTTAGTTTAGCCTTTTTTTTCTCATAATCTAGCACTCAATTTTCCCCCAGTCAAGTCTTTTTTTCCCCAGAAGGTAACTGGTAAATTATTTTCCTGTTTTTATCTTGACCCACAAGCTTTTTAGTCCTGTTTTTCCCCCCATCCTGTTGAGAGAGGGGAGTGTGAGAGCAGTTGGGTGGGCATATGGCAGCCAGCAAAGTTTAACACACCACAAGGGCAAATCATTAACTTCCTAATGGCACTGAAAGTAATTTTGAATCCCAAAGCTATGATAAAAAAATTTTGGTTTAATTTTTACTGCCATTTAATTCTCTCATGATATTTTATTAGTCATACTATCCTCCTCAGCAATACCCTCATATATATTAAAAAATGACTTTGTTTTAGATAGGCTATTATATATTGTAAGCTTGAAAAACTAGACATGAGTTGCATGATTTTCTGCAGAGTTAAAGAATGAACACAAAGATGACATGGTAGGCAGGAACATTACTTGTTAAAGCATCACTTTTGAAGACTAGACAAGAACATCACTTTGATAAACAATACCAATTTTTTTTTAATAATAAAAGGCAGAAAAAGACCATAAAATGTAGCATGAATGAAAAGCTGTCTTTAAAAAGACCAGAATAATACTTCATTGCAAAATAAATAATATGAATGAAATTGGGAGGTCATATAGGAAGGATTGTAAATGACTGTATCTACAGCTGGCTGAAATCAGAGGTCTTCTCTAAATTTAAAATAATTTATCTTTTCTATTAATCTTTAAAGATGTGTTTCCTGATTTCTCTTTATTTAACTATTATTGACATTTTAACTTTCTCTTTCTTTTTTAAAAATCTAGACTTCAGCAATAGCAAAAATACCTTGAATGTTATCTTAATCTGTTTTATACAGTGATGAACAGTCAAATAAATGCAGAATCACACAAGTTTTCAATAGAGACTCTCAAATGCTTTCCAAAACACTGGTAGCACTGGTTCAAAGATGATGTGTCTTGAATCAGAGGAGTAGCTGCAGGTACAGTATAGAGCCATCTTTCCAGTATGCAAGAGTATATAGCTGTAAAATGCATTTTTTTTAATAGACTGCTTGGTGCTTTTCAAAATTACTTTCAACCATCACTGCTGTTAGTACATAACATAATAGTGATAACAACAATAACAACAAATAAACAACTAAAAGGCACAAAAATAGTTTTAATTGATGGAATATTTCAAATAAATCGCTCCAAAAGACACAGAGAAATCCTCCTTAGCCATACTTTGATGTTGTTACTCAAACACATTGCATCTCTCTGAGAAACTTTTATTTCATTTAATCTTATATTCTAATTAGCACACAGGAGTGACTGAAAATGAGGCCAAGCAGCATTAGTGCACAGCAGAACTAGCACAGTTACTGCTCGAGGTGCCAAGAGGTAGTGGTGTTCCACTGCATGCAAACAATGTGGCCCGTTCCCCTGAATGGGACAGTGCATTCTGTATCTCTAAAAGGTTGAATTGAGAGTTTGGATGCTTTCATTTCCCAGCCAACTGAAGCAACTGGAATGAAGTTGCTATTTACTAAGCAGGCTGACCTCTCTGGTCACTTTAATGGGTCACACATACCCAACAGTAGAGACATATAAATATAATAAATATAACAGAGCACAGATTCAACAAAATCTCTCTCTATACATCAGTTTTAAACACGCTGCTATAAATTCCTTTATACTGAAAATTAAGAGAAATACCGTATGTTTTTCCTGTATTTCAAGTCTTAGAATTGTAATGTATTATTTGTATTCTAGTAACGTCAAATTCGCCAGCCAAAATGAATACCTCCCTATTTTAGGTGTTGTGTATAAACACTCAAAAAGAAAGCACATGACTGAAAGTCTTACATAAAAGAACAGACCTTTCAGAAAGAGGAGGAAGAGTGTTTGAGACAAAAAGTTACATGGTTTGTTTTACTTCTTGTTTCAGAAAATCTACCTTTAAAAAAAAAATTGAAAAACTAAGATGAGTATGCTTAAAGTGTAACTGGTGACAGGTAAATCACTGATAAAACAAAAATCCTGAACTTTTAAGGAAGTTTATGAAAGCATTTGTATCTAAGGAGAAGCAGAACATAGGCAGAGAGGGCAGAAAGCCTGACAGGAGGAGAGACCTAGAGGAAGGCCAGGTCTGCCATGAGTGATCAGTGAACTGTCACAGAAAAGTTCCTGATCTAAAAACAGTTGCAATGAACAGGAATTTTTACACTCAACTGCATAAGTTAGTAGTGGGGCTGGCTGTTTTTGTGGTTTTTTGTTTTGGTTTGGTTTTTTGTGGTTTTTTTTGTTTTTGTTTGTTTTGTTTTGGTTTGGTTTTTGTTTTTTTGGGTTTTTTTGTTTTGTTTGTTTGTTGTTTTGGGATTTTTGGGGGTTTTGTTTGTTTGTTTGTTTTGTTTTATTTTTTTTTTTTTAAATTCCTTTTCTGTCTGAGGAGGAATAAAAGATGCAGTAAATTCTTTAAGAAATCAATCAGCTTGATACCATATGCCTTCACAAGGGCTTAACTAGATCTTAATTAATCCAGGTCTCCTCTGCTCACCCCACAAGTGCCAATATTGGAAACAGGAGCATTAAGTCTCCTGAGGCATCTCTGTGCAACACTGGGAATTCCATAACTGGTGAGTAGGAGCTGCTCCAGGAGCTGGGTTATCCTGCACACATTGCCCAGAGGGACTAGCACTGCCCCATGGAAACACCACCCAGCACTGCTACTGCTCCAGGCTAGTGCTCTGACTGCATTTTTGAGGCCTTTAATACCCCAAAGTAAAAAAAAAAAAAAAACAAACAACTCCTATTACAATTGATACAGGGTTACGGAATTGGATTCTTTAGGAAACTATTGCAAGTAGTCAGCAGAAGCTGGTGCATAATAGCTTAATTTCCAACAGTATTTTTTTGTCTGAAGAGCTGAGGACAGAAAAAGAAACCCCTTAAAATAGTATTAGTTTACCAAATAAATCCATTAAGAGCTTCTGCTGAGCATAAAGGCCCATATGACACTAACATAGTAGATAGGAACAGGATAAGCTGCAACATGAAGTGGACACTGCTTCAGAAACAATCAGTAAAATACGTATTTGTCTGGGTCTTAAAATTCCAATGAAGTCAGCATCTCATGAGATATAGGTTAAAGAGAGATTTACACTTCCAGATAGTACATTTATAAAATGGGAAAGACGGTACAGAGATGTGGCAAAGAGATCCTCCAAAAACCAGCCCACCTCTGTGGAATGCATTTTAAAATACCTTCCTCTACCATATTGGAGAAAATGCTTTGATGGTACAACTTCTTGTTTTCAGAGAAATGAAACAAAATAGCCTTGAGAGCAGAGAGAGAAAAAAAACTCACTTTAAGAATTATTGCCTTTGTCAGCAGCTGTTACTCAAATTTCTTACATATGGTGCCAAGAAAAAATGTGCTTCTTCAGATACAGTACAGTACACTGTGTAATTTTGACAGATATTTATTTCTTGAATTCTGTTCAGAAGAATACAGCTACTAAAACTGAGCACAACTGAAAGTTATTTAAAAGAGTCAAAGCTAACAGAATTAAAATCCATATGCCAGTATAAAACCCACCCAAAAAGGTAACAGTTGTGTACACGGAATCACACAGGATGCACTATAATAAAAAATCTCTGGTGCCTGCAAGCAGACACTCTTCCAAAGGAAATCAAGGATTTAAAAGGAAAATATTTCCCATGTAAAAACAACATTCTGCAATTATTTTGAGGAAAACTAAATATTTACATTATTTAAAAAAAACAAAAACAAACCCAAAACAAAAAGAGACTTAACATACAGTAGTCCACTCAAGAACACATTATTTATCTGTGCAAAGACCTTTCCTATCATTTGCCACAGAAGGGATCCTCTCTAGGGAAAGTGGATAATTTCACTAACCTGAGAGTATATGAACATCAGGAATATGGAACTCAGATATGAATGCAGATTATGAAACAAAAATGAAAAGTTGCAACCAAGGAGACAAGGTTCAGGAAGCACAATGGCTTCAGCCAGCTGGTCACCAGGGAGCTCCCAGGGCTAAGTTCTGTGTCTGGTCCTGTTTAACACCTTTATTGATGATCTGGATGTAAGAATTTAATGTACAATATTTCACTTTATCCATTCCTTGGATTTTGAAAATGTTTTTCTACTACCCCTCTTTACAAAGTTTCAGTATTGGTATAATCTTTCAAATGAAATTTTCAATAAAATATTAAAAATTCCTTTATAGTAGCGTAGTTTATGATATTTTATGCTTCACGATCAGTTTTCACATGATCAGATACTAGATCTGTACATTTCTATATAAAATTTCCTGCTTTTTAACTTAATAACCAGCAATTTATACCTGTAGATACAATGCTATCTGCTCATTCTGGATTTTAAAGTTTTCATATGACAATGAGAAATTATTTACTGGTCAGATAATAGTAAGGATAAATGCCATAGCTAGGGGACTATTAAAATCATTAAAGAAACAAGACTGACAGCAGAGCAATATTAAAAACTTGCTCTGAAACCTTTCAAAATTTAATTTGATATTTTTCATAAAGAAGGAAACTGACATTTTATAAGCATAAAAATGACATTAATGTCCATAGATCATTTATATAGAATATATTAAATTCAGTAAAATAACGAGTAATCATCTGAGAGGTGAGGGACTCAAATAACTTTAACCAGGATGAGTTAAAAGTAGGGTTTATTTGGCCTTTCCTGAATATTTTCATGAGTATGCATTTTTACAACAGCTGAGCTATTAATACAATTTTGAGCCATGAAATCCATATTCCACTCCCAAAATGAAACCAAATCAAAAGATTTGCCTATAAAGCAAAATCCTCAGTCTTTTAAAATCTATATTGGGGATCTGATACCCTCTTTAGCAGCTTTTTGAGTGTTGCTATTATTAGATGGAGACATTTCAGAAGGAACAGCACATTAGGAAATCTCAAAGATAGCTGAAACACATTTTTTTCCTAACTACTAGTGTTCCTCTTTGGCTTGTGAATTCCTTTCAGGGGAAATGTGGTACATGGATAATGGTACATGTACTTTACTAGCACAGTCTGAATTTTACATTTTGTTTGGATCTCCCTGCCCCCACAGACCTGGGATTCAACTATCTAATCCACAGGGATATATGCTCAGTGCAGCTCTTAAAGATTTCTTACATGGAGAGGATATGCATTCATATTAATAAACTTTGGAATTATATAGTATCAGACTGCCTAGAAAATAAGCAACAAAATCTGAATCATTTTGGTCCACTATATACTTCTTTTTCTTTGTTACTTGTTTTGCAAATAATAATCATTACAAAATCCTTAGCACTACAAGCTGGTTCCTTCCATTGGAACAGCAGAAAGTAACAGTTAGGATCAAATAAACCCTGGAAGAAATCCTGCAAAGTAATGGAATGTCATCTGCCTCAGAAAAGCCTTTGCTGACTGGGCTGCTGTCTACCTTTGCAGAAGCCATCCATGTATATATCAAATTTACTGCATACATCAAGTCGTGTGCTTGTGTATTGTGCTCCATGAAAACTGTTTCTTATGTTATTATTCTTCTCTGAGCATACACTTGTGGCTACAAGTCATTGATTTTCCCAGTTAGGGACAGGAACCAGGCTGTACAAAGAAGTGCTCTGTTATTACTGGTGGGAAATGAACTGTTTCCTGCTCCATCCTTCATATAACCATCCCCTGACACATCCATCTGCAGCCACCCCTGCACACACCTCTCAGTGCAGGAGAGTCTTATCCTGGATAATTTTTTAGCTCCTTACAATACTTTCAGTCACACAGGAGCAAAAAAGGATCAAAAGTGAAAGGCTGTAAGAAGTGTCCATAGACAGCCTGGATTCCCAACTGAGTTGATTTTTTTGTTTCCCTTTGGAGCTGCTATGGGGTTTTGGCTCCACATAAGGTGCCTTATATACGACATTAACTCAGGTCAAAATAAACCCTTTGGTTTTTGACCATTTCATAACCAAATATTCTTATTTAATCAGACTACCTACAGTGTTGTCTGTATTGCCAGACACATTCTTGACACTTGCGTTGTGCTCTTGTCCAATTAACTATATGTGTTAATTGATTCTATATTTAGTACATTTGGTGGTATTTTTACATTACTAAAGTCATCTTCAAGATTCCCACTGAGATTTCTACTTACCATTATACTGAATACACGGATATTTGCTTTTTTAAAGCACAGTGGGTTTTTTCTGCATAAAACCAAATGCTAAATATTTAATTTTTTAAAATTTAATATAAAGACTCTTTAGTGATCCCTGTCAGGATTATATTTTTAATTTTGTTAATATCATCTGGATATGGTTACCTTAGTGACAGTAAATACATTAGAATAGAATATAGCATTGAATAATTGAACACATACACTAACAGATGTATGGTGTTTCTTTGATTTTCAAAATGGGAAATTTAATAACTATTAAAACACTAAGAAGAAATTGATCTCTCTGCTGCTATATAAGTAAGCAGATCATTGATGGTAAACAATGATAAAATTGTTATTCACACACAGAGGAAATTCTACTCTATAAAGCTTCTTCCATACTGAAATAAACATCACATTTCCCTCATATGATTGCTTTCAGGAAAGGTATTGAGTGACAATAATTGTCTGATAAACTCAGAAACTCTTTTTAATTATACAAAACAAAATTTTCTGTAGCTTATCAAGTGACTCACAAAATCATCCTTTCCATGGGGTTCCTGCTGATAAGAAAGACAACATATAGATTAAAAAATAGCCAAGTATGGTGTTAAAGGTGTATTGTCTATACAGCCACTACTGTTCTGAATGGCACCTGAGGTGTGCATTGCATGTGGATAAAAAATAATGAGGGCATTCATTGGGATGAGAAATTCACAATAAAAGATAACTAGGAGATAAAAATCTTGATGCAACACCTAAGGAATTGTACACAAATAACAGAAAACAGGATTCCAGGTTTTCATCTCAGCTGTTCAGTAGTTTGACTTCACTGAACACTAAGAATTTCAGTATGACAAAAAAAATAGTATGCATGCTTGCTATTAGCCATTTCAATAAGGCATCCTGCAGGACAAGCTCCAATTGAAGCCTGTATTTAGGGTTTCTCAAGAAAGTTAAATGTCTCTTATTTTAGTGACAGAGAAGAATATTGGAGGAAATAGTACTAACAGTCAATATTTTTCAAGTGGCTGATCATTAAAGACCCCAGAACAGCACAGTTTTTCACTATTATAAGTAAAATAGCAACAAAAATCGTAAACTATAACCCTATAAAAGAATTGCATGCAAAAGATAAGCCTGAAGACAGATAGGTAGGTAGGTAGATAGATAGATAGATAGATAGATAGATAGATAGATAGATAGATAGATAGATAGATTTAAAAAATATATTTTAATTCATTATGATGAAAAAAATTCCTTAAGATTTTAAGTCAAATCCTGTCAAAACATTACTACTGCTTGTGCCAGGAGAGAGAGCACCTAGGCCATCCATGGCTTTCTAAATGTAGACTCCATTTCTGGAAAAAAAAAAGACTGTCATGCAATATTTCCCAAAACTGAGACATTCATTTTCCAAAATCTCATAAAACTTCTTTTAATCTTCATTTTTTTCTAGGGTTCCCTCAAGATCAATAAATTCTTAAGGTTGTTTTATGATGAATTAAAGATGAAATTTCTGGTATCTGATCCAAAATCATAAAAATAAACACTCCTTGCAAGTAGATGTACATGCAAATGGTTGTGAAAAAATCTGAAAGCTGCAAAAAAACACTTTATACAATTGATCTAAATGCCTCCAATGACCATATAGGCAATGTCACTGCGAAACTAGGGAGACATCATTATTTGCATGCCTTTTAGAGCTATTTTCATGTAGTGTTATGATTGAAAAACAATTAAAATTCAGATCTTTAGAGACCCAATGGCAATGCTGTCACAATGCAATTTTAGACAATTCAATTTAGATGCTGCAGCAGCTGCTTTTCAATGAGATTTTGATGTTTACCCAATTTTGCTGCTGGGTTAATTGAGTCATATTGAGGTCAAGTGGCTTGTCTGCAATCACCCAGATGTAGGCTCACTGAGAATTACAGCTCAGGACTATCACATCTATAAACCTCTGTTTCCCCCAATAGGGCAAAAATACAAACAGAAATAAACTAATCAATGAAACATTCTCAGTAGGAAATTATGTCAGTGGCCAAAGCAGCAGATCATAAAATATTTTAGAATTTATCTCATCTTAACAAACTGAGTTATTTTAAAAATACCAACAAGTTAAACCTGAATAATAACCCTAGTAGTAAAGTTAAAATAAAACCTCTTTTTTTTGCTACAGGACAAAAAAAAATTTCTTTCTGAATTCATGACACCAACTGACTGCTTCTCTGTCTGAAAGCCCTATCCAGAATTGCAGGCAATGTGAAAAAATCCACTTGCTCAAAGAATACTTTGACTTCTCAAACCATTAATGGATTCAGCTCAGCTGAAGCTATTCTGGGAAAAGGTGTCATGGAAAAAGGCCCTAGTGCAGCTGCAATCTCATCTGCAGCAATAAATAATTTAAAAATTTTAATTTTCCAGGGGCACGCAGAATTATAACCAGTGTATTTTTTACTGTGAATATCATATTCCTCTCACAAAACCGTGTTTCAAACTATCATGTAATCCTAATTTGGAATTTATGTATCCATGCCTAAGCTGCAAATTACAGTAGGAATTACTAGAGCATAACTCTGCCTTGAGAATCCTTTGTAAACATTATCTCAAAGGTGATGTAGGGAATTAAAATACACACCATACAGGACCAGGTAAAAAACAATAGAGTTTTTGTATGTGACTAAAAGAAAAAAAAATTACCAGTACTTTAGGTTTTGGTCATGTTGTTGTGAGGGGAATTATTTTAGGTGTTTTCTCTCTCTCCATTTTAAAGATGGTCTCTCTAGTACTACAGCTGGTATTCTGGCTGGTTCACCAACTTTCTTCTGGAGTTGTTTTGAACCAGAGACAGAATCCTCTGATTTCCAAATGCAGCTTTTGACAGGATAGGATTAAAATTTAAGAATGATTTCTGTGGCCACAAAGCTGAGGAATAGAACCTCAGCTTCACTGCAACCAGGATGTTGTTTCATGCTATTGTTTGAACCAAATCGAGTATAACTTGGCCTGGGTAATCAGGAGGAGGGGAGATGAGAACGATTTGTTCTTAGACACATAGGCCTTAGAAATAAAGTTATTCTCTACTAGGTCGGGTGAAACTGTACCTAATCATCATATGATAGATGATATAACTGTAACGATTGTTGGTAGCTGAATGTGATTATTACCTTAAACCAGAATAGTGAGAATCACAAGGGAAGATATTTACCAAAATTCATGCTTGGGTGTATACAATAAAACAATGGGGGGTTTAATGATCAGCATAGAGTTGTGTAACAAAAGAGTATAAGACTGTACACCTTTTGAGCCCCTGGGAGTTGGATTTGGGTCTCTACTCCAACTCCCAGAGCTCTTCAATAAAGCACCGCATATAATCATTTCCGTGATTATGTGTTTACTACACTAACACTTTGAAATTGATATTTCATCTTCATATTTAATTGCTATATGGAAATTTGATCAATACCATCTTGTAGATGTGTTGCAAATCTCCATTTAAAACAACACATTATTCACCATTTAGGTTTCGGCAAAGAAAAATGATAGCAAGAGGACAGATAAATGACAAGTAGAAAATAAAGCAATTCATTCTGGCAACCTTAAAGTCAAGAGGGGGATATAAGGATCAAAATTTATTAATCTGACACAAAAAATCATTAATAAAATAAATGTTTCTCTTTAATTTTTGGGTTTAGAATGTTTTATCAGTTGAAATATTCCTAATCAGATTTTTTAGAAATCTACTGGCAAGCATGAATAATAAAGAAAAACAATTGAGAAATCACTGTATTTTCCTGTCTTTTCTACCTTATTTTAGAGTTATTATACTTTATACTTTTATACTTTAATATTTTTAGAGTTGTTATACTTTAAGAGTTATTACAATGATATTTTGGAGTAGAATTGGAACTGGCAACTGACAAAATGATGTTCAACTATTTCCTAATTGTCAAAAAACCACCCTGTTTGTCAAAAAATTGTAAATGAAATATTCTTTAAGCTAATTTATCTTCTTAAGCATATTCTAGAACTTTAGCAACTATAAACTTCTGAATGAGTAAACTCTAAAATGCTTCTATCACAGGAAGAGATGCTGTAATATAAAAGTCAGAAATATCACATAGACCAAGAATATCACAAGTGTATATAATGTGGAGGAAAAACTTTCAAAAACTCTTTTTCTCCATTTTAATTTCCTTTGGTTACTATTAGTTTTAGTAATTTAGAGATTATATTGAACCACTGAAATGGAAGCTATCTAAACTACTAAATTTCTTAGTGTTCCTTTGAACACAAAATTTCTCTTTTTCATGTTTTCTACTTTTAAAACACCTTTCAAAAATCTTTATGGCAAGGTACTGAACGTTCTTATCAGGAAACACAGACCAAGATTAGAGAAGCAAGAAGATCAGAGACGTTACAGACTTGAGATCAGAGACTACTGATGCACAAGCAGATTTATTGGTGCTATCATTATTTCACCAGGACTTTATGATTGCAAGACAGATAATCAAACCTTCAAATATTGTATGGCCCTGCTTAATTTTTCAAAACCTTCTGTGATTCTTTAGTGATTTTAGTTACTGGCAGAGGAAAGCTTGAAACTTAGTTGTTAAATAAACATAGGAAAAAATTATGAAGTACTTGCACAGGAAGGCCTTATTGATTGATAGGATGCTGTTTGTTACATTCTTTGGCACAGAGTTCAGATTTCATGAAAGAGAGAAAGAAGAGGAATGGAAAGAACTGAGCCCCTCTCAGTGAAGCAAAGTCTCTAAAAAAAAATTAGGAAACTTTAGACTAAACAGTTAGTTGATAATGATAATGATAAACTTTTAGTTATTTTGTTTAACAAATCAGCAATCTGCAATACCTTATTATTCATATCAGGTCTATTATCTAGTTCTTACCATAATCTTATTATTCATATCAGGTCTATCTAAATTATCTAGCTCAACAAGGATAGGCCCTGTGCCTGGGAAGGAGCAACGCTGGGTACAAAATTGTGCTGGGAGATACTCAGCAGCTTTGGGGCAAAGCACCTGAGAGTCCTGGGGAACACCCATTTGAACATGAGCCAGCAATGTGTCCTTGCAGAAAAACAGGCCAATGATGTCCTTGAGTGCATGAGATGGAGCACGGCCAGCAGATGAAGATGTTGCCACCCCTGGGGCTGTGTCCAGCTCTGTCTTTCCCAGGTCAAGAGGGGCAGGGACACACTGGAAGGGACACTAAGTTCATTAAGAGACTGGAGCACCTCCTCATGTAAGGAAAAGCAAAGACAACAAGGACTTTCTAGTCAGAAGAAGAAAAGTCTCAGGAGGGTCTTACTGATGTATACAAATACCTGAAGGGAGGGTGTGAACAAGATGGAGCCTGGCTTTTATCAGTGTTGCCTAGTCACAGGAAAAGAAACAAAGTAAGTTCAGTCTGAACGTCAAGAAACACCTTTACTTATTTCCTTTTTATGTTCAATGCTCTTGAGATCAAGGCTGCCATTATGAGACAATTGCTTGGTGTAATACAGCAGCTGCCACAGGGATTAGTTATAGTGGATTAGGATCTTTTTCTTGCAAACAGCTCCATGTCAGCAGTTTATAAATGTAACTGCAAGAAAAAATGAAGCCTAACATTAACTGCTTGTTCTTAGAATATCATATGCACTGATTTCCATGATACATGCTTTATATCTTTTTAGGGGTACTTCAGTATCAAGGAAGAAATTCATCTCTCTTGGATGAGAAAGGATAATATACTATTTTACTTAATTTTTTTTTTTTCCTTATAACTCACGTGGCTGATACTTCAAGACTTGGATGGGTTCCCCTTCTTTTGTCATTGAAATTAAATCATTAATTCCTGTGTCAGAAGAATACAGTTTCAACAAGGAGATGCAATTGATCACAATTTTTAAAAATGTAGTAGTAAATGGTGTGGAAAGCTTATCATTCTGACCTTGCAAGAGAATCATGAAAATAATGTTTAAAGGGATCTACAAGTACTGTGTTACATAGTACATACTGTGATTTTCTTAAATTGTATTACTTACATTTGAATTTAAATTTCCAATTACAATTTTTGAGCTTTTATAATGAGAAATATTATAACAGTAGGAGACAATTCCTCAAGGAGAGTTGTTGTCTTTTTTAATGCATCATGACAGCCTAATCTTATCTTGACTTTTATGTGCACGTAGATGAATCCACAAGCCCTGTACGTATATATTAAAACACCTCAGTTTTTTAGTTTGCTGACTCCAAGAGCATCGGCATTTGCTTTGTCTATATTAGCAAGATGAATAGATAATATTCATGCTGCTTGCGTATGCTAAGCAATGAATTTTTCTGGCAGTTCATTAAATACCAGACCAAAACCAATAAACTTAATCAATGCATAAAACCCTTGAATGTTGTCTGAACATTTCACTGTCATGAATTCTAGTGATAGTCGGACAAAAATAAAATACTTATGGACAACATGGTCTTGCTCCCCCTATTCATATGCTCCTTTTCATATTTTCCAAGATTTAAGTGGGTTTGTAGTAGTTATTCAATTTGTAATCTGCAATGTTCTTCACAATTCAATCTTATCTACATGCATACATAAGATTTATTAACTGGTTTTACATTATTTTTGTCCCTCACACATACTCTCTCCTGCAGAAGAAATAAAGCTCCCTTTCAGATAAAATCACAGTTAATCAAGCTCATTCATCCTATTTACAATATTTGTTTCATTTCAAAAATTCACAGGCCACCTTGGCTGCCTGTCTATTAACTTCTGTGAAGCATCTTGCCAAAATCATCCAGTTTTGTCTTTTCATGTACAGTATAAATTATGTAACCATCAAACTAACATACATCACGTGATAAATAATTTGAAATTCGAAATCTGATAAACATTTACAATGACCTGCCTTAGAATTCCTATAGCTCTTCAAAGCATGTTAAGAAGTATATCCGATGTCCTGGAATTCTTTGGAACCCTTTTTTTTTTTTTTTTTTTTTTTTTTTTTTTTTTTTTTTTTTTTCCATAAATTCTTTTTATTTTTTTCACCCTGTATGACTGGACATTTACATGTTATCACACACACAGCATTTCCTCTTTCACTACAGTATATAAAAAAAGTTGAATGGAAGAACAGTGAAAAATCATCATGAATGAACAGTAAGGCTATAGGTCAGATGCAAACACTCATTTATCACAAGAATACAAACCCCAACTACTTCCCAGCATTACACAGCATTAAGCTCATTAATTTCGTCAGGTCTATCAAGGCCTCTTGTTAAGATTCTCAGATAACTATTTTAGGCTCCTTCCCAGGGAAAGATCTATTTTCAAAAAATAATATTAAGGTGCATCCTGAGGAATTAAAGCACTGTTGCCAATTTCTTTTTTTTTTTTTCTTTTCTTTTTTTTTTTTCCCCTTTTTTTTTTTTTTTTTTTTTTTTTTTTTTACATTTAAAGAGGTCATACTGCAACCCTGTAGTGTAACCATCTATATGCAGTACACTATGAAATGCATGATTTTAGTACTGGAATGTAATTTCTGTTTGAAGTGTAGCACATATTTTACAAAGGTATATTTTTTTGGTTTAAATGTTCCAGCAAATGAGCAACTCACCAAACCAGTAAGTAAAAGTCTCTGACTATACTAGCCATATATCAATCACTTTTTTCTAGCCCGAGTGCATGTTGCTCAACTTGCTTGCCTCAAAACCTCATCCTGCCTTTCACTGAGCCATCCTACTTGATGTTCCTGTCTCTGTCACATATTTAGGATAATAGATGCAGAAATGAAACATGAGTTCAAGTCTGAGCATTATTTAAAATGACTACATAGACCTTTTCAGTCACTGCATTCCTGGGCAGAGTTCTTTATGCTGTCGTTGTGAAGCATTCTCTGTTCTAGAAATTTTAATGCACATATGATGGAATTAAGTAGTCACATTTTGGAATAGGTTTACATTATGAAAATAAAAATCTGAGTTTAAAACTATCTAAGTTATAATCTGCCAAACGTCACACTTGCATAAGTCTGCCAGGAGTAGTTGCATATTTTCTCCATAAAAAGGAGATCTGTAATGGCCAGAGAAGGGACTAAAATGTTTAAACAAATGTGCAGTGCTAACACAGTAGGGTTGTTTCTGGCTGTTTTCTATCAAGATTCTCAACCTTATCTCATATCTCCTGGATGTGATTTAGTTCATCAGTTACCTCTGCTGGACATGGTATAACTGATGCAGTGGTGGACATATTTTAACTGAACTCCTAATATTTCCTCATTTAAAAAAATGCATATATAATAATAACCAAGTACCTACATATTTATAGACTTAACTACACACTCAAACTTTTCAAATTAAAACAAAATTTTCAAGTAATGGCAAGATACTTTGTCTGCTCATGTTTTGATTTTATAATAGTGGCAGCTGTGACAGTGTTTGCACAACAAAGGAAAGCAGAAAAACATGGATCACACCATGGTTTGGCTAAATAGCTGTTTTTATACTGCACTTCTTTACACTTAATATATTGCATTCTTGATTTTACATGGATTCAAAACAGCACTTTATAAGTGATCAGACTGTTTGTCACAATATTTTACTGCATTAAGCCAGATATTTTTGGTTTGTTCTCTTTACTGAAATTAGAAATATTTTGAAAGCATGACTAAGTTAGTTAAAGTATGTTTTTAGGTTCCCTAAAGCTCAAAATATTACAATTTGATAAACCAGTGATCTCTAACTTTGTCAATCCACTTAAGTTTGCTTCACTGAGGGTACTGGGTTATAGAAGAACTAATGGACTATGAACTAGAAGAGAATACCTTCAATTGCCCTTATTTCACTGTCTATTAAGAATATATATATTCTAGAGAAAATTCTAAATGTTTATATCCGCTTTTTCCTCCTTTCTTATACATACCACAGAGAACTGGAAACATATTGCATTACTTTTTGAAAATGTTGGGCAGCTCTCCAGCTGAAGCCATTTATCCCTTTCAAGAAGCTCATCTGTCAGAATGACAGAAGACAACCATGCCTGTCCATACTGCCTGCTCTCTAAGTTGTAAAAGTTTCCATAAAGAAGGCATCATTTTCATTGTCTCAGCAGAGAAATATCTATCTTCAAGACTATAGTACAGATCAGAGTTCCATGGTGATCACAGAATCATGGATTATCTCAAACTGGAGTGGACACAAAATGATTGAGTCCAACTCTCTGTTCCTCACAGGGCTACTTAAAACTAAATTGTGTAGGGATGCAGTGGTAATCACAGAAATTTTAAGTAAATATAAATAATGTGAATCTCGATATCCTTGCTTATTTGTGATCTTTGGAAGTTTGACTCATTTTGAACAAGATGGAGATTATTTTCTGCATAATTTCCAGTTCTGTTTCTTTTCTAAATGCACTAGTTCATTTAAAGTTCATGACCTCATTAGGATCATAAAGCTTTTGATCCTCATTAGGATCATAAACAGGCTCTGCATGTCAACCTCTAACTTTTAACTGAAGTAGTAATTTGCCAGCTAATGAAGCTGAAATGACTGAAACAAATACACCCTTTGCGCACTTTAAAAGAATAAAGAAAAATAAGCTTCAATAATTCTCAGTATAGTACACAATGACCAAATCACCCAAATTTGATTGTGATTATCATCTATATTGAGACACCAAATATACTCTAAACACATAGAAATTACTTCCTTGCCAATTTTTATCTAACAATTATTGAGTGCTTTTCAGAAAGTATTTTATCCTTTTTTTTCTGGTGACAGAAAATCAAACTCATCATACAATTCTCAGTGAGTACTTGTGCACTTTATCATCCACATATCATCCACTATATTATTCAGATTTATACAAAGATATATTATTTCTGCATTATAACTTGCAAAATTTGCAAATTTGTTATACAGTGCTTCAAGAAACATAATTTTGACTCTCACAAGTCTTCCAAATAGAACTACTGAAGAGCCAGAAAGAGCTAGATACTGGTTTATGTAAAATGCTCAAAACTCTATTAATCATGTAGCTGTTCACTCAAAAACATTACTTCCCCTTTAGCTCTCTTCACTTTTGAGAGTCTATAATAGATATTCTGTCATTCAAATTAAATTTCTTTGGTGCATTTTCTAAACACCAAGGAGCAAAACATGAGGGTCAAAGTAAGTACTGCATGTCAATGAGATTCTCAGTGGCAGCAAAGGACTGAAACACAAACAGATTGCTCATTTAAAGCCACCATTTGAATGAGACTTTGAGAAGAGAGATTGACAGTAGGATTTGCTGTAGTTTCCCAGAGTTAAGGTTTTAATGCAGTATCTGCTGCTCTGTGTCATACACAAACATCACACTGCAGTCTGCTACAGAGCCTCAGCCACATATTTATTCACTGTAGAGGGAAGGCATACATTGTTGGATATCCTCCACATCCCACATAAGACAACACCCACTGTCCTGTGTAAATCACTTTATGCCAAGTCTCCTGTATAGATACAGCAGGAACCCACTGTCCAGCCCAGCTTATCTCATCTGTCAGCCAGCCATGTCTGTTCTGCCCTGATAGGACCAAGGGACTGATTTCAGTGCTTGAAGAACACCTTCCAGAAAATCTGGGTCATACCATATTTTCCTCATATGCAATTGCATCTTCTCTCTTTCACTGACACAATGTAACTGTCATTAAAGCCGGCTAAATTCATGTCTTCAGACCGTATCATGTCCACAGAAATGGCATTTAGTGATTAATCTTGTTGATCATACTATTTTGACTACAAACACAATAATCCAAACTCTTCTATTTTAGCTGATTTAATTTCATTTGGCCTTTGCTGATTTTCCTCATGTGCTAAACACCCGCAAGGTTTGAATATGTGTGGGTGTATTTTTCACATGAAGAATAGGAAAGCACAGCTTAAAAGTACCACTCTAACAAATTGTACATTATTGCATACACTGTCAGTTTATTGCCCTAATTAACAACTAGGTACTTTCTCTCTGGTGAGCAATAGGAGAGGTTAACAGAGTCCTCGTTTTCATTCATTCCCTGTGGAACACTTCCGGCAACCAGCAGGTTTAATGTGGGGACCTATATGATTTTAGAATCATTCCCTAAATAAAGTTCCCACAAAAAGATAAACACAAATCTGCTATGATAAGGAAAACTATTTGCAGTGGAAAAGCTGAACATGCTTTTCAAAACCAGTAGAAAATATTTTAGGCCAGACAACTGTTCTAACATAACACTTTTTAAATAATGAACAGGCTTGAGTTTGAGAGGGTGTTCCTGAGGCCCATAAAGAGTCTGCATGCTGTTTTGGCTTCAGTACTTGAGAGCCAAATGGAAAAATTAGCAATTTCAATAAGCACAAGTGGAGCATTTACTGTCAGTGTATCATAACAGCCCAGAAGATCTCACATTGTTTGAGGCCGTTCTTCCTCTCACTTCAAGTGATGAATGGATCAATACAACATGGCCATTGCAGAAAAAGGAACTGTCACTTACCAAGCATAAAAACAATGCCACTGTGAAGGAAATCTTCTGGGGAGAGGGGATTTTGGCATGTAGCAGCAAGTGCTCTGCAGGAGGGAGATTGGGCACACACTCTGGGTCTCCTCCAGCACCACCTCTGCCTGCCTGGGGGCACTTGGCCCTCTCATTCCTTACCTGGGAAACTAAGAATGGTACATCCTAAAAATGAGAAAGCTGTGTGTGTCCCTACTAAATCCCACTGCCATCTTAGAGATGTTTTAACAAGGATTCAATATAATTTTGCATAGCAGTAAAGCCATACAATTTATTAATAACTTTTCTACCTATAGAGCTACAGAGCCTGGGGCAAAATTCATAGGACAGAAGAGTGGGAGATAATATATTAATTTTAACAAGGTATGCACACTCCATTGAAATTAAAATCATATAACTCTGCTGCCATGTAATCTGTATATTTTAAATACATGAACAAAAAAAGTGAAGTAAAAAACCTAGATGTAAAGTAATGCAGTAATTAAAGGTTCCTTAATCCTGCCACCTGCCATCCCTGTGTGCCTACATTACAATGTTATCTTTAAATAGCATGAGAACACTTCTTTTTCCCCAGTCTTTCCTCCACTCAGCCACTTTCTTTTCAGATTTGGTACTCTGGATGTGCAAACCCCAATAAATGTTCTCTGATCTCATCTTTCTTCCTATCTTATTGCTCAGTATGCAGGTCCTGGTTTTACTTACTGCATATTCTGAACTGAATACAAAGGATTTAATTTCCTTATAAACTTGTATATAGTTTTATCACTTCACTACCCAGATTTTTCATTAAACTTTCACCTTTCAAACTAGAATATTTGACTGCAATCTCCCAGGGATTTTTTTTTTTCCTTTTTCTGCCCAGCCTGAAAACCTAGGCCAAACAATTCTTAAAGAGCTAAGTTTTTTTCACTGCAGAGTTAACTGAAATGTTTGATCCTTAGATTAACACCTCTCAAATAAACCTTGACTGAATGAAAGTGACCATTAAATGACATGTACTTGGCATGACTGCATAGCAGCTGAAAAGCTTACTCCATGGGTAAGTAATGTAGACATAATCCCTACATTCCAGCTGTTGAACTGAGTACTCAGTGACTGCTGGGGACTCACATTCAAGTTTAGGCTCTAAGCAGCTATGAAGGACTTTTCCAGCAACTCTCGAATTTTATCTCAAATGAAAACACTTTAGTGTGATAGAAGGAAAGAATATGTTTGTAGTTCTAGCAGCTCTGAAACTTTTAGTCAGCTCTGGAACTTTTAGTACAAATGGATAACTGCAAATCCAGGTCCCGCTGGAGTTATCAGGCATTTTCCTGTGACTAATTCAAAATCTCAGACACTTTGAGAGAGAAGAATTTTCTACTGAAAAGTATTTGTATTTTCTGCACTTTGGTAGCAGTGTAAGCCCTTGCTTGTGGGGGAAAGAGCTCCTCCTAAAAGCAAATGAGATTCAGATGCCTTGGAGCCAGAACAGTGGCTCAGTAAAAGCCTCTTTTTTTTTGCGGTATTAGTTTAAATGCTCATTCTCAAGATACTCTTTTCCAGCTCAGCTGAGAATAGTGGCAAATCCAATGCCTGTCAGTCCTGGAATGTTGCCATCTAGGGGTCCTGAAGCAAATTAAGCAAAAATGCTGATTTAGAAGCTTCATTTTTTTTATTTTTACACTTTGTTATTAGCATTATGCAGAATCATACTGCAGGAAAGTGTATCACCCTTATGTCCTGCCTGTATTCTGGCAGAAGGATATGGGGGTTTCTGAGGCTAAGAATCTGCTCTGTTCTGCTCCTGAAGAGATGCAAGGCCTGAAGGACTATGCACCTTATCCTTCTTTCCTCAGCATTGAGAGGGAAGGGATTCTGGAAGCATACTTTCATTAAAGGATGAGACAAGGGCTTTTATTTTTCATTTGCCTCCATATAAAATATTATGCTGAAATAAATTTTATTTTTATTAAGCCTTGCCTTTTTCCAAGGATCCAAAAACAGAGAAGCAGTATAAGAAAACTGTAGCCAAAAGCAAAGATGTTACTAGTACGGCTAATTTTCAGTATGTACCACTGATAATGAGCACGCAAATTTGAATGCATTTGATTAAACTTTTGCCTGTAAAGTACCATATTAATATGGTACTTTACATACTACAAAGTCATTTTTGAACAACACTGAAGATAACATGAACAATACCTATTTTAGTAGATATAATGTCACACATAGAGAAATTGCCTGTGAGTGTAATTATTCATTATCAACCACCACAAGGGTGTATTTGGCTATGTGCTCTTCATTTAATAACATACCACAGCTGGGAGTTACTGACTGCTATTTGAAACATGTAAGAATTATGTTCATGGTATCTAGATTGAGAATAGCTGTGAACCTGGAACTGAAAGTCATAAATCCTATTATTTCCTGCAGCTAGAGATACATGTGTGCCTGGGGCCTCCAGCAAAAGAAAGATATGAGAAGTTAGAGAGGGCAGGAGAGGGTCCAGAGGAAGGCCATGAAGGTGATCTGTGGCACCCGTGCTATGGATAGGCTGAGAGAGCTTTGTTAGTTCAGCCTGGGAATGAGAAGACTCTGAGGAGACTTTCCAGTCTCCTTTCAGGGAACTTCAGAAAAGATGGAGAGTGATTTTTTTTCCACTGGCAGATAGAGTTACAATGAGGAGGAACGGTTTTAAGCTAAAAGAGGGCAGGTCTAGTCTAGGTGTTAGAATGAAATTCTTTATCCAGGGGGGAGTGAGGCACGGGCACAGGCTGCTCAAAGAAGTTGTGGATGCCCCATCCCTGGAAGTGTTGAAGACCAGGCTGGATGGGGGTCTGAGCAACTCAGTCTGCTGGAAGGTGTCCCTCTTGGACATAGAAATTCTTCAAGTCTTCATCCCCGGATGTTTTCACAGACAAAGAGATATACTTTCAAATATTGCACATATATGCATATTCAAATCTGTATGTATGCTGAAAATAGTCGAGAAACTATGGACATGTGTGTATGTGTGTGTGTATTAGAGTGTGTATTTACATGCACAAACCAGCTTTTGCAATAGGTGAAAATAGGAGCCCTTCTCACTGTCTAATCTTGACTAATTTTCTAAATGAAGTCCAAATTTAGCACTGAAATGCTATGTCATAATGCTTACTACATTAAAAGGCTGAATGAAGATTACAGAGACATCCTTGACCTTTGATAGTCTTCTCAGCTCTTGCAATTAAATACCACAAGATTTGTTTGGTCACTCTCATCACCTTTGAAATTAGCACCATCAGGCTATATTACTCTGACAGATGATGACATTAAACATGCACCAAATATGCAAATTTCATTAGTCTCTCTCTGTAATGAGAATATCTGAACAATTTTATTTTCAGTGTTACAAATAAGTTCTCTGTTAAGTCTGACTGTAAGACATGAAGAAAAAAAGAAGACATGAAAAAACTAAAGCAACTTTTTTTTTCAGACTACCATCAATTTGGGATAAATTTACTAAAAAAGAGTTACTCTTTAGTCATTCTGTGGACACCATTGGAACTGAAGAAACAATTCATTATGAACTGGAATCGTTGCAAGCATGAATCTTTACTAACCTCTTGCCTACATGTGATCTCTGATTTTATGATAATAGAACAAGGAATATTTTAAACCAAATTATTTAGGTGTAACCAGACGTCATTTTATTACTTCTAGCACATCAAATCTGGAGTCACATTGAGATCTCACACGACTTCTCCAAGCACTCTACTCTCTTCATACAGAACTATTGAATCCTGTGCATCAGCAATCCTTTGAAAAAAACTGCTATTTTGACATTGCCACACTCAGCAAGTAACTTGCTTCCTTCATGCCCTACATTTCCACAGCAATATTTCATTAACATCAGTATTTTTTTCCCTCCAGTTCCCTCCATAATCTTTTACTTGCACTTTTGACTAGGTGACAGAATTCCTATAAAAAATATTTGCAAGATTGCAAAAAATAAAAAAGAATCTGTTAAGCATATCAGAAAACTTAAAATTAATTAACTAATTAATTAAATTCTATTTAATTGCAGGCTACTTATTTTTAACAGCTAATCTTACCA